>NC_092117.1:3334205-3585668 GCF_045679555.1 Salvelinus alpinus
AAAATACTGGAGATCAAGAAAAAGAAGGTAAGGAACAAGAGCTGCGTGCATTTTACGTGTGCCAAACAGGTCCTGTATTGATTACAACATCATTTTTCTGACCGTTCGGAACAATGTAAACAACACTAAATAGCTAATTAGCGTACCAGAGAATCTGTTTTAATGTTTTTTTTGCGAAGCCTTTATTACAGCAAAGACTTAAAAACAGTCGCATTCATTCGTGAATGCAATTTTTACGAAATGGAACGGTTTATTTGCCGTTTAAGAAAATTATTCAAAGCTCACATTATTTTATTTTAAAACTAAAATGCTTGATTGCATTTCAAACCATGAATGTCTCGTATGCTGTGTAATGACATTAACTAATTAATGATTTATTGATACAGTAGCCTATATAAGTATTGAAATACAGGCCAAAGTAAATGATCGTATTAAGACTAAACAGGATGCGCTCTTAGGCCTACAGCTCCGATGGTGGTTATACAAGGCTGCTATACTAAGCCTACTAATGATAAAGACATTACCTATGATCATAATAACAAGAACAAAATAAAAGGATTGTTATTATTATTATTATAATAAATAAAACATTTCGGACAATTTGGAACAGTGAAAACAACACTAAATCAATTATAAGTAATACCAGAAAGGCTGTTCTAAAGGGGAAAAAGTATAAAGCCTTTATTACAGCAAAGCAAAGTTTAAAAACAGCCGAATTAGTGAAATTGTATACTTGACATGTTGTTGTGTGAAGGTTGGTGCTCACGGAATCAGTAGGCTATTAAACAAACACTCAAACAGACAACAATAGCAGGATCGGTCTTATTTCTGTAGATATATTGACGATTTATAAAGCCAGGCACATTTAACAGTTAGGCTATTCATTACAGACCTGATTCATTTTGGGATTCCTCTCTCCTCACTTTTCTTAAACAATAAGGCAAGGAATGTTTTCTCCTCTCCTCATTCTGCTGCTGCCTCTGCCGCATTATGCTGGTTAACGTTGATATTATGCACATAGCAACATGGGTCTAGGAAAAGGCGCCAATTCAACAGCGCGCTGATGTGTTTCAGAAGCGCGGACAGCGACCGCTATCCAACACGGGAGAGCACATTTGTTATAAAAAATAGTTTTTATTAGTGTTGCACCATTGTTCTTATGTAATATATTCATATACAATTTCAGTAGCGCATGGCTTAGAGTGATGGACTGTGCCATCCCCACGGCCTCCACACTATATTAGTCCACTCAGACAGGTGTCTTGTATACCATGATATTTATCTTACATTTTTTTGCTTGCTTGCTACTGAAATCTCGGTCGACCAACAGCCTATCGACCAAACAATCGACCAGTCGACTAAATGGGGTCAGCCCTTTAAGAAATACATAAGTAAAGACCCCTGCCAACTAATATCAACACTTATATTTAGTTTTGGCTACATTTTTCTGCCTTTATGTAAGTTTAAGTAACATTGTCTTGTGCCTTGCAATTCCGTTACCAAAAACCCACATATCTTTAAGATATTTTCTCTTTTCTCTCCCTCGTGTGGAGGGAGGATAATGAAAGTTCACAGAAGTGTTTTTACTGATATACACTGCTCAAAAAAATAAAGGGAACACTAAAATAACACATCCTAGATCTGAATGAAATATTCTTATTAAATACTTTTTTCTTTACATAGTTGAATGTGCTGACAACAAAATCACACAAAAATTATCAATGGAAATCAAATGTATCAACCCATGGAGGTCTTGATTTGGAGTCACACTCAAAATTAAAGTGGAAAACCACACTACAGGCTGATCCAACTTTGATGTAATGTCCTTAAAACAAGTCAAAATGAGGCTCAGTAGTGTGTGTGGCCTCCACGTGCCTGTATGACCTCCCTACAACGCCTGGGCATGCTCCTGATGAGGTGGCGGATGGTCTCCTGAGGGATCTCCTCCCAGACCTGGACTAAAGCATCCGCCAACTCCTGGACAGTCTGTGGTGCAACGTGGCGTTGGTGGATGGAGCGAGACATGATGTCCCAGATGTGCTCAATTGGATTCAGGTCTGGGGAACGGGCGGGCCAGTCCATAGCATCAATGCCTTCCTCTTGCAGGAACTGCTTACACACTCCAGCCACATGAGGTCTAGCATTGTCTAGCATTAGGAGGAACCCAGGGCCAACCGCACCAGCATATGGTCTTACAAGGGGTCTGAGGATCTCATCTCGGTACCTAATGGCAGTCAGGCTACCTCTGGCGAGCCCATGGAGGGCTGTGCGGCCCCCCAAAGAAATGCCACCCCACACCATGACTGACCCACCGCCAAACTGGTCATGCTGGAGGATGTTGCAGGCAGCAGAACGTTCTCCACGGCGTCTCCAGACTGTCACGTCTGTCACATGTGCTCAGTGTGAACCTGCTTTCATCTGTGAAGAGCACAAGGCGCCAGTGTTCTCTGGCAAATGCCAAACGTCCTGCACGGTGTTGGGCTGTAAGCACAACCCCCACCTGTGGACGTCGGGCCCTCATACCACCCTCATGGAGTCTGTTTCTGACCGTTTGAGCAGACACATGCACATTTGTGGCCTGCTGGAGGTCATTTTGCAGGGCTCTGGCAGTGCTCCTCCTTGCACAAAGGCGGAGGTAGCGGTCCTGCTGCTGGGTTGTTGCCCTCCTACGGCCTCCTCCACGTCTCCTGATGTACTGGCCTGTCTCCTGGTAGCGCCTCCATGCTCTGGACACTACGCTGACAGACACAGCAAACCTTCTTGCCACAGCTCGCATTGATGTGCCATCCTGGATGAGCTGCACTACCTGAGCCACTTGTGTGGGTTGTAGACTCCGTCTCATGCTACCACTAGAGTGAAAGCACCGCCAGCATTCAAAAGTGACCAAAACATCAGCCAGGAAGCATAGGAACTGAGAAGTGGTCTGTGGTCACCACCTGCAGAACCACTCCTTTATTGGGGGTGTCTTGCTAATTGCCTATAATTTCCACCTTTTGTCTATTCCATTTGCACAACAGCATGTGACATTTATTGTCAATCAGTGTTGCTTCCTAAGTGGACAGTTTGATTTCACAGAAGTGTGATTGACTTGGAGTTACATTGTGTTGTTTAAGTGTTCCCTTTATTTTTTTGAGCAGTGTACATTCTGTTTATGAATGACTAAGTGATTAAAATTAAAAATCCCATTTCCAAATCAATTCAATTTCTGCAATTGAATTGGCTACAATGGGAAATCCTAGAAGTAACAAACCACAATTGGGCTCACAAGTTTGGACATCACAGTACAGTACAGCACAGTAGAGTACGGTGAAGAAAAGTAGGGTATAGTTCAGAACAGTACAAAGTAGAGCATACTAGTGTTGAGTACACTACATTGTACTGTGCTGTACTAGGGTGACATTTGGGGCACAGACATGGTAATGAGCCTATACAGTATCCATCTCAGCAACTCAGATCCATCAATGACACAGCTAAAGTAGATTAGACTCCCATCCATCACATGACATCACACAGTGTCAACAGACCTTCTGCTCTCTTTCACATCTTTCTTTCCACTATCTCTCTCCCGCTCTTTCTCCCTCTCACACATTGAACTGATAGAGACAGAGGCAGAGACCAAGAACAGGTAGAGAGAGAGAAAGAGGAATACACAGAGGGAAACACACAGAGAGAGACAGACAGAGGGAGACAGAGAGAGACAGACAGAGAAAGAACTCAGCCCAAAGTGGATGAGAACCATTATAAAGCTAGCCTGTAGTCAAGTCAGTAACAAGGGGCCACTTTACTTCGGTCTCAGTACAACTCCCATTTTCCAAACAGAATCCTACAAAGCCGCCCAAAAACTCCTCTTCACCCCAAGGCATCCTTGTAACATAATAGCCATTTGCCATCTTCTCTTCCTCTCATTTTCTTTATCTTATCTCCCTCTCTCTCCCTTGTTGATACTGTGGCAGCAACAAGCTCACAGTTCAGGACAAAAAGGCTGCTCCTCTTTCGTCCAAAAGGGGACACTTTCCACCCGGGCCTGCTATTTATCACATCAGTTTCTCTCTTTCGTCTCGCCTTCACCTGTTGTTCCTTCACATTGAAATGCCTCATTTACGTTGTCTGTCAAAGAAGATTGACTGTCAAGTCGATAAGACCGTGTAAAACATTGTCACGGGTCGAAGGTGACCTGCAGCATTATTTTTGTGCGTTCCTAACAAGTGAAGACACCCTGGCTTATACGCGGTCAGTCACCCAGGTTTATACAATCTAGCCTAAAAAGAGGCTGTGGTTTTCTGTGGGAAATGAATGGTCAGGTGGAAGGGAAGGTACGCATGACAAGGTTGGCTTTGACTGAGTTTCAACCGACAAACAGAAAGAGAGAGGGACTGCGAGAGAGAGAGAGAGAGGGACTGCGAGAAAGAGAGAGAGAGGGACTGCGAGAAAGAGAGAGAGAGGGACAGAGAGAGAGAGAGAGAGACAGAGACAGAGAGAGACAGAGACAGAGAGAGACAGAGACAGAGAGAGACAGAGACAGAGAGAGACAGAGACAGAGAGAGACAGAGACAGAGAGAGACAGAGACAGAGAGAGACAGAGACAGAGAGAGACAGAGACAGAGAGAGACAGAGACAGAGAGAGACAGAGACAGACAGAGAGACAGAGAGACAGAGACAGACAGAGAGACAGAGAGACAGAGAGACAGAGAGACAGAGAGACAGAGAGACAGAGAGACAGAGAGACAGAGAGACAGAGAGACAGAGACAGAGACAGAGACAGAGACAGAGACAGAGACAGAGACAGAGACAGAGACAGAGAGAGAGAGAGAGAGAGAGAGAGAGAGAGAGAGAGAGAGAGAGAGAGAGAGAGAGAGAGAGAGAGAGAGAGAGAGAGAGAGGCCAAGGATGACCATCATGTCAACAGAGTTTGGGTTGTGAAACGAAATGTATTTTACAGCTGAGATCGCCATTCGAAAGTCCATCACCGAAAAATTAACGCATGAATTTATACCTCAAAGCATATAAACAAACCACTGGATTGCAACAGTCAAGACAATAGCAGGAAGAAAACCATGCCAAATGTTTGGAAAAAGTTACATTTTGTTAGGGTTTCATCTCCAGTTGAATATACAACATAATTACAACATTGTTGAAGGCTGTTGGGATGGAGTTTCCTGTGTGAATTGATATAGTGGGGATAAGCAGATAATGACCTTGTAACAAGATTGCTTGATCCGAGATGAGAAGGAATCCCATTATACGCAAAACCCAGTGTTTCTGGGTCGAAGGTTAAAACAAAATGCCCTGAGTCGGTGACCCTAAATGTCAGACCTCTAACTCGGACTGACATCTTTAGCACTTGGGGTCAGTTTAACTACTCAGACATTGACTCGTAGCCCTTTCTGAGCACGGAGGGCCAGAAAACACTTTCCCTAATCTAGGCCAACAAAGACACACAGATCTGATCCAAGCCCAGAACCTGAGGGTCCGCAAACTGTAGCTAGAGACAGCCAGCCGGAGTCTTTAGAGATATTGGAGTTTAGAGTGTCTTATGGGTTGTTCCTGTGTCAATGTGCATGCTGTCATTTCAATGATCCACAGTTCTACCCCTTACAGAGTAGACCACTGACGCTCAACAAGGGAACATGCCTTTCCGGGGCTTCTTCTACGATCCATATTCCCTGCCGTCTCTCTGAGCAGCTTTCTCTCTTTCTCTCTGTAGTTCTCTCTCACTCGATCTCTCTCTCTCTCCCTCCCCCTCTCTCTCTCTCTCCCTCCACCTCTCTTCAGAAGTGTATGAAAGGCACACCTCTTGAAAGATCTAAGTGTTTCAATCAACCAACAACTTACACGCTAAGGCAAACAAGCAGAGCAGAAAAATATGCAGGCTGTCCCGAAGCGGAAGAGAAGCAAACGTTTTCAGGCCGAAGAGGCCTCGCTTCATTTGGGTTAGCACCGTTCAGTGTTTCACTGGTGTGCGGCCAAGTGTAACAGCACACTTGAGCGTTTGTACCCCCCAACATACCTTCAAATCGCTACAGATCTCTTTTCCACCAAGCCACCTGCTCTCATCTTGACTTATAAAGTTCTAGGAAACGACATTATGATTGACTGCCATAAGAGGACCAAGGGGCAGTTGGGATACCGCTGAATGATGGTTTTGTGTTTTGGGAGGAGGATAACAAGGTTAGACGTTAAATGCTCTACAAAAGTGTCCTGTAAAGATGATACTTTAATCAACGATGACACTTTATCAAGCCCTCGTCATCATATATACGGTAGGGCAATGTTTTATGGGTGTAGTGATGATTCATCACTGCACTGGTTTCTGCTGTTTGAGGTCTGAGGGAAACCTCACTAATTAAGCTTTTCTTTGAAAACCGAAACGCTATTGGAAAATGTACATTCTCGAGTCAGTTATGATTTCTTTTATGTATTTTCCTAATATATATTTTTTTAAATAATAATTTGGGATCTGGCCTGTTCTTTATGACTTAAAATAATGTTTTGGCAATGCTAAAATTAGCTAAGGTAAAAAAAGATTTGCACCAAATGAAAAGCATATGGGCTTGCATTTAGTCATAGCCTCTTTTCCTCCGTTCTTGCTAACAACAACTACTTGTTCTCCACTGACATTCTTCCAGGAAAGCCACGAATAATCTCGCCGCACAGCTAAGAATGAATTACCTCAGGAACTTGCCACCAAAGAGCAGCCCGGGATCATAACAGACCTCGAAAGAACATCAGACACACAACAAAAAGGAGTATCTCTTTGCAGCGCTTGAGAGGGATGGAAAGTCCATGAACACAGTTAAGTCATAAAGCAGAAGCTTTCAGAAATAGGGATTCACCTTGGGACCAGTAAGCTGCTGGAATCCACACAACACAATATTAAACTACACCAACAAATTACATCAGATGCCGGCAAATAAATAACTAGACAAACAAAATGCGTATAAAGCCGCAATACAGAGGCCGTCAAGTGGAACTAATCCCATTGGGTAATCTGAATGACAGGACGACTTAATAGAAACATGTATTTAGCTTCACCCCAGATATACTGTTACGTTAATCCAATCTATAAAGCCTCTTCACGCATTACATCGGAAGACTGACAATTCCCGCAGAGAAAACACGGATTCTTAGTTGAATTCCTTCTATGGGCAAAGGGCATTATTAACAGACCCTCTGCTTGCCAGGCTATCTCTTTGAAAATAGTGATTCATGCAATGATTCTAGAGGTGAGTTTCGTCTCAGGATTTGTTTCCAGGAGTTTCATACCAGTGAGATCAATGATGTAAGAATAAGAAGGAATGAGACATCTTTCAAATAGGCGGACTACAAAAAGGACAGCTCAAACAAAAACCAGAGCCAGGCAATATAACAAGTTGCCTGAAAGTTTTGTGGAAGCTGAAATCCTGATCAAAATACCCATTATGCACCTCTTCCCACAAGGTGAGTTGTTGGTGTCAGAAGTAGGATCAAAGTGCTTCCACATGGTAGGAAAGAGCTGTGGTGGGAACGCTCTGTACAAACACACTCATCTCTGAGCTCTATCAGACAAAGGCCCCGGGTCTCTCACATCTCCTGATCCACACAGAAAATCAGATTATGATCAGAGGATCGCTGCACAGTACGCTGAAGCCAGATAGAGATGACAGATCTGAGGCAGGAATGGAATGAAGATTCTACTCATTAATCTACTGTATACAATAATCTACTGTATATACTCGGAGTCGATACTCACATAATAATAAAGAATTTCCCTTGACCACGGGCCACAAATTGAGGAAAACAAACATTCTTTACCATTGACCCCCACTGTAAAAAGGTCAACTTCGTCACTGATTTTTTAGTTATACATAAATAACACAAAAAAAGCTGCTGTGTTGTTCAATGTACATGTAACTAGGTCAAAAACCCAACCTACGGTTCGCTTTGCTCCCACTTAGGGAAATAGAGACTGCTAGAGGAGGCCTGTGGCTTCAGGCTATTCGGCGTGGGAGAGTGGGAAATTGTGGAGACCCGGTGTCTAAGTAGGCTACACGTAGCTATGTGTGTGTAAAACATTTAATAACAGGTAAGACATTTAACTTGTTTCGTATCGTATGTTTGTAAATCCACTCAGTATTTGCATCTGTATACTCTGTTTGTGTGTGTTGTTGGTATTGGTTAGCTTAACGTTCCGGCTGGTAGCTAACTAGCACTCACTAATGTGGCTGCTAGCACCATCATGAAAAGGGGCATGAGGGAAGCCCTACAATATTACGTTTTTCTAAGTAGTGAGAACGCTCGGGAGCAGGCTATTTTTGACTTAAACAAGTAGACAACAAGAAAATTGTTTTTGCTGTGAGCCAATGGGGTAACCAAGGTGACCATGGGTGTTTTTTCCCCAAGGCGGGTGGGGCCTCAACATTCTATTTAACACTGACTAGGACTTCACAGTACATTCTAAAGAATTGTCCACATCAATACAAAAGTTGTGTGATGAAATTGCTGAGGTAGGTAGTTGTGGTACCACCGCCATGAAGCATCTCTCTAGAAAATCCATCTAGGTACCAATTCCCTAAACAGATAACCTTTTCAGCTACCACTTCTGGTAGAAATGTTGTTACCCATAATTCTTCATCTAGCTTTTAAACCTTGCCATAGTTCCGCTTGGGAGCTCACACTTGTAGTTGCATCAGACATCTCCCTCTCCCACCACGTATCAAGACGTAATGCTTACAACAGACCATCTGGTGTGAAACATGAGTGTCTCTGACTCCTTCAGGGTTGACCCCAGGCCTGTTACTCACCTCCCTCCCTAGTGGTCTTATTTCCTGCTGACCAACTGAAATGGGTCACCACAGAGGGCAGCCCCTAGTGATAGACATGCATAGCTGGCTAGCTAGCCAGAACCAAATCTTGTGCTGGCTAAGTGTTGCCCAACTCTAGGCTCAAGTCTCCCAAAGTGTTTACCAGAATATACAAAACCACAATCCATGTCGTATTATGGAGGCCGGAAGCCTTCAACTGCGAGCAATAACTCTCTCCAGTCCAAAGACCCTACGTTTCGTTGGACAAACCAAGCGACAGGAAGCCAGCGGTAGTAAAAGTTACTTTGAAATACTCTCTCCGGCCCAAACCTCCGTGATTAACTCAGGTTACCAGCTGGAACATGAACAAGATGAAGAGGTTCATCTCTTGACATCGAGTCATAAATCCGAGATTGAAACAAATCTGTGACTAGTGAATTGTGGGTTTCGCAGAAGATGTACTTGAGACTACCCTCATTTTGGGGCTGTTCTGTGGTTCCAAAAGGCCTCATAACCTTCTCTAAGTTGTGGTCTGGGTTCCTTTACATTTTAAGTAACATTTTTGAGGTCAGCTCAAGAGGGGCTTGCATGGTTGTTCCCCCCCATCATCATTTAAGTGTATGACAGCACTAGGATAGCATGAGGTGCTTGTTGAGTGATGGTTTGATCAGGAATGACTACAGACCGCAGTGATAGTTGATGTTGGAGCCTTGCCAAGAGTTCCGCTTGCTTTGTGAGCCTATGTCTTCCTCTTAACCAAACTAACCAGGAGCTCCATGTAACATTAGAGAACACAAGACTCGCTGAGTTTAGTACCACAGAACATGTCTGGGAAAGGGGACGTGCTACTTGCACCAGGAGACTGTAATAAGAAAAGTATGTTATATTAGAAGTCGTCCTGTCATAGCTGGTTGCCCCCACCTTCATGAGGTAAGTACCGTCAAGTAAGCCTAATTCAGGTAAGTAAACAGCTACACATCCATCGTATTACCATTTATATAAGTGTAATAAGTGTGTTTTATTTATTTTATATAAGTTATATAAAATGTTATAAATTGAAACACTTATTTTTGTTCTTGAGATTACATATAAAATAGCTGAAAAATAACACCAAATGCTAATACAATGAAGGCATTGCTTTGAACTCGGTTACCCCAAAAGGAAAATGTTTATTGAAGTAAATTGATGTATTTTTACCGAGGGAAGCAGACAGTAGTAACTATGGCCTAATAGCTTGTGGAAAACTACAAGCCATTCTGTGGCTTGACACATATTGCCGTGTTCAGCATATTCATTGAACATTTCTCAGCATTTCCTTCCATTTGGGAAAACACTCATGGAAGAAATGCTGCAATTTCCACTCAAGCGGTTTTGCACTTAAAGGGGCAGTGCAGTCAAAAACGTGATTTGCATGTGTTTTATATATATTTCCACACTTTGAGGTTGGAATAGTACTGTGAAATTGGTGAGAGGGGCTATAGGAGGATGGGCTCATTGTAATGGCTGGAATGGAATAAATGGATGGAATGGAGTCAAACATGTGGTTTCCTTTTGTTTGATACCATTCAATTGAATCTATTCTAGCCACTACAATGAGCCTGTCCTCCTATAGCTCCTCCCACCAGCCTTATCTGCCGTGGCCCCCAAACTGCAGAACGAGCAATGAGGAAGTCTATTGCTGGTGCAGAAAAGTTTCTCAAAACCAAGTGAAATTGATAAAATGTGTCCACTCTTTAAATTAGTCCTTAAATCGCCCAGGAGAAGGAATTGGCACTCCATGGAAAATGTCAAATTCAAACAAGACACAAGACTGAACCAAAAGCAGTAGTCTGGTGGTAAACCGGGTGGTTCGAGTCCTGAGTGCTGATTGTCTGAAAAGCGTGGTATATCAGACATTCTAAACTGGGGTGGTTAAAAAACGCTGAATACTGATTGGCTGACAGCCGTGGTATATCAGACCATATACCAACGGTATGACAAAACTTTTTTTTTTATTGCTCTAATTACGTTGGTAACCAGTTTATAATAGCAATAAGGCACCTCACGGGTTTTGGTATATGGCCAATATACCCCGGCTAAGGGTTGAATCCATACCAAACCCCCTCGTGCCTTATTGATTAATTATAAACTGGGTGGTTCGAGCCCTGAATGCTGATTGGCTGACAGCCGTGGTATATCAGTTTATAATAGCAATAAGGCACCTCAGGGGTTTGTGGTATGATGTACCACATCATTTTCTACGAAATGTAAATTGAAAAAAGGTCAAATGAAATGAAGTGCAGCTAGTTTGCAGTCTTTTCAACTTCAGTTTGAAGTGATTGTGTTAGCTGTGCTGTTGGCTAGCTCCTCTGGACAACAGTGTCCTGACAAGTCAGTACATTTTCAGTGCCAGGTGAAATCCCGCCTCATTAGCTCATTGTTATGGATGTATCCAAATGAAATGTCACTAGAAAACAGCTTAAACAAATGCAAATGAAGCTACTTTGCTGTTATTCTGGCTGCACTTTTAATTCTGGCTAGCTAGCAAGGAAGGGATAAGAATGTTGCCAGCCAGTATGGCAATGGAACATTTAGAACGAACGACTGGTTAGCGTCCATAGATACAGAACAAAAAGACTGAGCGACAGGGTCACATCTCTAGCAACCGAACCGATAGAAAGAACGACCAGCCGACTTGGGTAGCAACCCTAGATTTGTGTCGAGATTATATCTTGTGGAAGGATGAAATAGTATGAATAAATTCATCACAATAAAAATGTTAATTAAAATGTGTCAATCATTACTTGAATATGTTGGTAACCCGTTGTATAAAAGTGATAATGCCCTCAAACACCAGCTTCTCGAGCATTATCACTGAAGTATACCATGGGTATGACAAAATAGTACTATTTACTGGTCTAATTACGTTGGTAGAACATCAAAGGAAAAGGCAGTCACTGTTCCTGAGTCAGTCAGAGTGTCCTTTGGTTCCTGCGTCTCTCTTTTCATGCCTGTTACTCTGCCTCTCCATGTTCAAAGAGCACGAGGGGATGACAAAGAGAGAGAGACAGAGAGAGAGGGATAGGGAAAGAGGGAGCGAGAGAGAGAGAGAGCAGATAGATGACAGGAAGCGGCTCGTCCTCTGAACAGAGAGAGAGAGATACACCCAGGGCTCATGTGTCACCTGACCTCATTTTAAGACGGACATGCCGGGTTGTGGAGAAGGCAGGGGTGTACTCTTTCACTCCCCATTTTCTTTTCTTCCTCAAAACGATAGGGAAAAAAAGAACGGCCCACACAAATCAGAGTGAAATGTCTTCCTGGAAACCATCCGCAGAGATGAAAGCACTGTGGTGAAGTCACTCGACAAAAACGCAACATTCAGGAATACAGAGCTCCTCCATTACTGAAAACTGGCATGATGTATTCCTCACAGCTTAACATCTAAAGAAACGGTGTATGTGTGTGTGTGTGTGCGTGCGTGTGTTAGGGATGGGAGATATATCGTGAATAACGGTATCCCAGTACGGATCCACATACCGGTATGGATTTTTACAATAGAGTATATAACAATATTTTAATACAGTGCTAAAATAAAAAGTGATATAAAATTGGACTACTTCAATGTCATGTTTGTCCTAGTTTGATTGAGTATAAAACCATCAGAATGGAGAAAGCCACTTAAAAATCACTCGGATGCCTTGCCTAGCCAACTACCGTGCCTCTAAGCAAAGGCCGAGTCTGAGGCTCTGCATTTGACCACGGAACTAGGGTTAAAGTTATACCACGAGGAGGCATCCCCAACCATTTGTGAACGGTAAGAGGTCTGGAGAGAGGGGGGAAGGAAGAGGGGATGAATAAAAGAGGAGAGTAAATGTGTGTGAAAGGGAGATCGTACGTACTGTATAAACTTCAACGTATACTCCAGGGTACCATACTGACCCACTTCTAATGCAAACACAGGGAGCCATGGCTGCATTAGTGTCTGCCCCAACACCAACACTGTCAGGGCAGATGCACTCCAGGACAAGCACAACACACACACACACACACACACACTGAGACAAAGAGACCGACAATACCCATCAAATCAAATCTTATTTGCCACATGCTTCGTAGGCAACAGGTGTAGGCTAACAGTGAAATGCTTACTTACGGGTCCTTTTCCAACAACGCAGAGTTAAAGATAAGATAGAAGAAAAAAAAACATGAATACAAATGCAGAGAAACACACACAAGCGTTAACATAAACATAAGCAGAGACATTCTTTCCTATGACATCACGGTGTGTGTGTGTGTGTGCCTGTGTGTGTCCTGCAGTGAAACCCCGTATGGAGAGCGTGTGGCGCTCCATCAACACAGGAAGTCAACAGCAAAACAGCTGCAGACGTCCCACTACCACCGGCTGCCTTCCACGGCCTTCCACGGAACAACCCCAGCAGTGCGGTCCTCCTGACCACACACACACACAGCCTAGCCTGGGTCCCTGACCACCCGACCGCACAGGAACCGCTGTATCACGACCTTGGTTGCAGATTCTGTTCCTGTCGGGGGAACAGTGGTAAAAGGCAGGACGTGGGGGGCTGGCAGGCCGCACAGCTATGTGCCCACTGATGCAACATCAACAGGAAAACCAACAAAAACATACATTTCCTCTGCTGGCCTGGCACATAAGGCGGAGCGGAGCCCATTGTCGGTCAGACACAACACTGACGTTGGCCTTACTATATATATGTCATCACCATGGTAGATAAGGAGAGGAAACAAGGCCTGAATGTGTTCCCTGATCAGCAAGGCTGTGTTAGCCTGCACCTGCATGGACGGACCATTGTTTGTGTGCTGCCCTCTGGGATGCAGGCCCAGGCGCAACCAATGAACAGCACCACTGGGATGTAAGGAGAGGAGGGATCGTATAGGACAAACAGGAAACAGGTTGACATGGCAAGGTCGTGTTAATTAGAAAAACGTTTTAAAATGTTTTGCAACAGAAACATTTCATGTGCATTTCTTATTGGATAAGCCCGGGGTTCCCTCCCTGTTTCAGTCCGTTTTCATCTATTTGGTGCCGAAAAAACACGATGTCGTTACATGGGCCCGCCTTTGACCTCTCAGCCATGCTGTGGAGAGCCAATCACAGAGGAGGGTTTGTGTAAGAGCAGGCTTTGGCTGGCTGGTTTCATCTCCTGTCGTGGGCCCTGCAGTCAGAAGCTGTGGTTGTTGGACCAGGCCCTGTCAGAGTTAGCCAGAGAAGCCAGGCCACAGCTCTCAGAGCAGAGGGGAGCAAAACAAGAGGCTCCATAGCGTCAATAAAGACTGGAGAGAGACGGCGGATGTTTTTGGAGAGAGGCAACTTTACAAAAGCAGCCCAGATGGAATTCTGCTGACTTTAATAACAGAACAGAACAGAACACAAGGTCATTTCAGCACACATCACATTAGAAGGAAAAAATAACCACCTCCAAACACTAAGCAATGAGTTGGTGGTGTTGGGTTTTTAAAAATAAGTTACTCCTCACGCAAAACATTTGTATTATTCAACCGCTGCGCCACGATTCCTCTGTGGGAACAAAGCAAGTTGGACACAGCCACGGTTGGGATGAAGACAAAGCACAGAGGGAGAGCAAAAGAGAGAGGGGTAAGTGAGGGGGATGGACGGAGAGGGCGATACAGTAGACATAGCCTGAAACGATCCAACAAATGGAGTCATAAGAGGAAGGGATAGAGGAGAGAGAGAGGGAATGAGAAATGGAGGGATAGACGGAGAGAGAGGTACAGTAAGCAAAGGCAAAATTGGTCCAGCAAAGGAAGTAATCAGAAGTCTATCAGAAATGAGGGAGGAGAAAAAACAGAGGGGGAGAGTATGTAGCAGAGTCTCGTATGTAGCAGCGCAGAGGGAAAAGTGTGAGATCAGACAAGAAGGTTGGTTTGTTTAATATATTTTTATTTTTATTTTACCCCGTTTCTCCCCAATTTCGTGGTATCAATTGGTAGTTACAGTCTTGTCTCATCGCTGCAACTCCCGTACGGACTCGGGAGAAGCGAAGGTCGTGCGTCCTCCGAAACACAACCCAACCCAGCCGCACTGCTTCTTGACACAATGCCCACTTAACCCAGAAGCCAACCGCACCAATGTGTCGGAGGAAACACTGTGCACCTGGCGACCGTGTCAGCGTGCACTGCGGCCAGCCCGCCACAGGAGTCGCTAATTCGCGATGGGACAAGGAAACACGGACGACGCTGGGCCAATTGTGCGCCGCCCCATGGGTCTCCCGGTCGCAGCCGGCTGCGACAGAGCCTGGACTCGCACCCAGAATCTCTAGTGGCACAGCTAGCACTGCGATGTAGTTCCTTAGACCACTGTGCCACTCGGGAGGCCTGGTTTGTTTAATTAATGCAATTGAAGCGGCGGGGAGAATGATTCGCTGCTTGTTATCGAGCTCCTCGCTCCGCTTGTGTAATTACTGCCCACTGAAACAGGACAATGCTGTATATTATGGGCTAATGCCGCTAGCTAAAGCAGAATTGCGTATAACCAGACCATACTCTAATAAATCTAAAATGGCCCGTCCGGCGAAGGAAAGGCGCACTGTGTGAAAAAGTATGTTTTCCTATAGTTTTTTTCAGGTTTTCACTCTCAGAATGTATTTTTTTATAGAAAGACAGTCTAATGCTTATACCACATCATGAGACAATTGTTTAGGTCTGGGAAAAATAAAAATACAAATTGGGGGAGGGTGTAGTTTCCCTTTAATTCAATTGTGCACTTAGCAAGAGACTGTTTTTCTAGCTGTGTTTCTATACTGTACTACAATGCGGGCCTACAGTGTAGGCTACGTGTAATGGTAGAGTTTGCAAAACAAATGCCCTCCCAATTGATACAAATCTTCATTAAATAATTTTGCCAGGTAGGCCTCCTTTAATTAATTAGGAAGGTTTTTTGGGGAAAGCATTTAGAAATGTTCATTCAAACAGCGGATGATGATTGAATTGTGCATCGCAAAGATCCAACCAAGACCTGACCACATTTTTTCAACAACTGGATTGCATACCCAATGTTGCCTTTACTGGTATATATCATAAGTGTAATGGTCTTTCCTACCTACCGGCTCCATGAGACAATCAGCTGCACGCTCTTGCTGCGAATGCTGCCTGACATTCCGCTGGAACAAGCTACGTGTGCTGCACGCATGTGAATATATTTGATGTGCTTTGCGATTGTGTAAGCTACTTTGTGCATGATTTCTCTACTGAACTACATAATTGATAAGCCGTATACTAGGGATGCACGATATATCGGTGAACATATCGGTGAACATATCGGAATCGGACGATATTAGTTAAAAATAGCCAACATCGGTATAGGCCGATGTCGAGTTTAACGCCCGATGTACAAAACCGATGTTAATGCTGACTTGCATACCTATTTAATGAAGGGACATGAAGTAACGCAAAAACATTGCACTATACATGCAACACAGCATTCCTAAACTAGCCCACAATGTCTGCTGTGTGGATCGAGCAGTCAACAAGTCAAAATTTCAGCGAGACAACTCAAAGGGGAAATCCATGAAAGCCAAGATAATGGAATGAATTGCCCTTGACAATCAACCGTTTTCTGTCTTGGGTGATGTTGGCTTTCGCCGACTGGTCGAGCACCGGTTAACACTACCAAGTGCGATATTTATCCGATGTTGCCCTATCCGAGTTTCACAGTAATAGCGTCAATGCTATTAGCTTCACAACATACATACTATGGAACGCCGTTTGAGTCTTTGCGTGTCAAAAAAGATACAGTAGCACTGTTAAAGCTGTACAAAAAAGTCAGCAAACAAGCAAACACTGGCCACGAATGATGTGTTTACAATACCGCGTTGGTAATAAAGCCTCATTTGTTCGACCGCAACTTCCGGAGTAGCTAGCTTTAGCTTGTTACCTAGCAAGCACCAATACAACCAGCCTGAAAACAATGACCAGTAAAAACTGCAGTCATTTTCATTATTCTTAGTAATGACTTAGGAATCCTTGTGAGTAAATATTAGCTAGGTTGCCACTTGTTGTTCGCCTATTGAAATTGAACTTCAGTTCATGAAAATAAATAGCTAGACAGCTACTTAACCCTGTTGCCCAAAGCTAACATTATAAGCAGCCAGCTAGCTTTATCTGACTAGTGAGGTTCAACCGGACCAGGTTATGTGTTGTGAAGCTAGCCACAATAAGGATTAGGCACAATAGTGGAATTGCGGTGTGCCTTCAAGATAAAAGTATGTCATTGACAGTGATACAAATTAATACAAATAGTAGAATTATGCCATACTTTTATTTTGAAGGGTAACTGCAAAGTCCACTATTGTGGCTAATCCTTATTGTGGCTAGCTTCACATAGATGGTTCCGACCAACATTAATCAAATAAGAACTGTCTTATAAATTAGGGTTATTTTAGATGATGACACCTAGCTATATAGTTAGCTAGCTAACTATAGCTACTGAAACAGATTATGTTGTATTATTTGACACTTCAAAGTGTTATTTGACGTGTATCTTTTTTGACACGCAAAGACCCAAACGGCGTTCCATAGAAATCCTGGTTGAGAATGAAATGACTGAACAAATGAACAGCACAGAAAGTAAGTGAAAGAAATAGGTTTTGATTATGTTTTACTGGTTATGGGGACAAATGTAAATGCCAACAAATTAATTTTTTGGTCAGTGTGGTGTGTGTGTGTGTAACCTATATTTAACAAGGCAAGTCAGTTAAGAACAAATTCTTATTTACAATGACGGACCAGCCAAATCTGGGCCAATTGTGCGCCGCCCTATGGGACTCCCAATCACGACCGGATGTGATACAGCCTGGATTCGAACCAGGGACTGTAGTGACGCCTCTTGCACTGATGCCTTAGACCGCTGCGTCCATGTGTGTGTGTGTGTTAACTATTTAACTGTACTAGAATGCTTAAAATGCCTCCATTTTTTTATATTGGTTATCGATAGCGTTTTTTTTTGGCAAGGACAATATTGGATATCGGTATCGGCCAAAAATGTTATATCAGTGCATCACTACCGTATACCTCCACTACACTACTTTGACACGCATCAGTGGGGATTAAGAAGTGAATGCAATGCTCACTGACAAAAAGTGGGTGTACGGCATATACCCTCCAATACACCACTGGATGGGGACATGTAACAATTAAACACTGCTAGCGCCAGGCCAGTGAGGCCACATTGAGATCACAGGTCAACAGAGCTGCAGTAGCATTGGACTGTCTTTCCATAGGCTAATAAATAAATCCATACACAAATCAGCCTGCCTGTTAGAAAACAATTACAAAGCAGGGTAGCAAGCAGTCAGCCTCTGCAGTGTGTGCAGAGAGCCAGAAAGAGAGAGAGAAGGAGAGAAAAAGAGAAAAGATAATAGGGAGCAAGACTGACAGGGGATTCGGTTGTTCATTTCAGAAACAGTTCGACAACTTCTGACTGACATTTTAACACATCTTTCTTTAGGCAGAGAGAGAGAGAGAGTTGGAAAGAGAGAGTTGTGAAAAACAGAAAATTGTCAAAGCCAGCACGCTTAGAGTAAGAATGAGCGGCTTGTAGTTACGCTAGCTGAGCGTAGTCACTGTAGGGGGCTGTGAAACTCTCTCTGTCTCTCTCCCTCTCTTCTGTCAAACCTCACATTCCACAGGCACTGACTCCTCTCTCTGCATGTTTCATTCCATTTCCTTCATCCCACCTTCAGAACGACAGTAACAATAAGATTTAGCCAGAAAATGTATGCCAGCAACTGGCTTTGTTTCCCAAAGTCAACATTGTTAAAGGATCACCTGACATACCAAAAACACATACAGTCAGAAGGTTTAAACTCCCCAAACTTCTCTCATTTAAAGGAATGAAAACAGTGAGAACGGGGGGACTACAGTAACGCTTCCTCCAAATCCACAATCCTATGTACACTGAATCATGGTTTCCCAGTGCCAAAGATGCATACACACAAAAGCCCCCTTTTGAAACTCTGAGAACTGCAAACTTCTAACTTCTAGAATAAATATATTTTTAAGAAATTCCTCTTTGCAAGGAGCTGCTGCTCAAAAGCTGCAACCGTGCTTTTCCAAAGTCTGTAAGAACACTGGAGCTACTGTGGCTTTTGGTTCTGGTCCAATATGTATGAGGAGAGGAGCTTCAAGAGCACGAGGGGTGCGTCCCAAATGGCCCCCTGTTCCCTATTTATCGCACTACATAGGGCACCTTTTGGGACAGAGATCAGAAAGCTCTAAACATTCATATGTACTCTGTGCCAACGGTGCAGAGACCCTTGAACGGAGTCCTCCTTTACACTCTATCCTATAGTAATCCCCAGCTCCACAGTGGGCGGCTGGGGGCGAGCCTGTGCGTGTGGGGTTGAGCGTAGGCTTGGGCGATATCCAGATTGTCATACATTCATACCGACCTTGTACCATCCTGGGATATTATGTAATACCGGCACTGAACACAAGGGGCGTTATTTTCAACCCCCGATGAGCCTCTGTAATGCTAACACGCACATGTCAAATCCCATAGAAAATGCTAGCTAAATGCTAATGAGTGCATTGCAAAACAAACTATTTGCAAGCAGGGGATGGAACCGGTTCAGGGACCAGAACTGGAAACCCAAAAATAAATACATTTTTTGAGGAACAGAATCATAACCTGGAACGAAAGTGATCTATACTGTTCCGGAACAGAACTGTTTTTTTTTTTTAAGCATGGGAACTGGTTAATAATGTTCTTTTATATTCTGAGCAATTTTTTCAGTCACGCAAAAAACGCAACAAAGCAATCTATGCAAAGCCCTCACTTTGTCACTCAGAAACGTTTTCCAGTGTCTGACTGTCAGCTAAAAATTTTGCCAGTGCATATGTAGGCTACCTGCCTCTCCCCCTCCAAAGCATAGGCTACTGTTGCCTACTGACGTTACAAGTGTGATTCAGAAATTAGGGAAAGATTTTTTTTAACTACAGAAGAACGGATTAACTTTTTCAATGCTAGGTAAGGATACTATATGTATCACGTTCCACATTGGATTTATTAACTACAAAAATGTAAGATGTTTTTTTATTTCTGGTGCCGCTCTGCACACACAAGCTTGTCCAAAGTTAAGCCAACTCTCAGAAGTTCAAAGACATTCAAACTTCCTCCATAGAAGCCACTCCTCTGTAGGTATAATTCTGTGGACCTAATTCAGATAATGCAAATCATAACAACATGCCCAGCGCTTCAATCAAAGCATCCTCCTCCACCCTCTCTTGCTCTCTCTACACTTGTCTGTCCATCACGCATGTAAACAAATATACTCGATACCTTGCCCGCTTCATAGCCAGCTGCTCTATCCGCACTGATTGGTGAAGTAATTTAACATTGAGCTAAATGTAAAAAAATATATATTTCAGAGGTTTAAAAAAAGAACAGAAAGGAACGCAATTAACCAGTACTTTTGTGGGTTCGGAACGGTTCATAACATTATTTTGCAGGTTGGAACAGTGGAATGGAACTAAAAAATTAATGGTTCTGTTCAGAACGAAACAATTGGAAAATAATTTTGGTTTCAACCTCTGTTTGCAGGACAGACATGCTACTAATAGTTTGCTGCACGCACCAAACAAATATCAGACAGCAAGGCTCTTGATGCAAGAGGATTCCTGCAGTCAGCATGCCAATTGCATGCTCCCTCAAAACTTGAGACATCTGTGGCATTGTGTTTTTGACAAAACTGCACATTTTAGAGCGGCCATCTATTGGTCCCAGGACAAGGTGCATCTGTGTAATGATCATGCTGTTTAAATCAGCTTCTTGATATGCCACACCTGTCAGGTGGATGGATTATCTTGGAGAAAGGAGACATGTTCACTAACAGGGTTGTAAACAAATTTGTGCATAACCTTTTACAGAAATACGCTTTTTTGTGCTCATGGAACATTTCTGGGGTCTTTTATTTCAGCTCATGAAACGTGAAACGAAATGTGACCAATACTTTACATGTTGCCTTTGTAATTTTTTGTTCAGTTTAGTTGTAAAGACATCTAGCTGGCAGTTAGTTGTGAATTCCATACTGTAACTAGATCACCTGGCTTATGTTCCACAACAGTCAGTGACTCACATGGCTCCGTTCTCTCATTGTTGTGTGCTTGTAAACAAACACTGTGTGACTGGGTACTACCGGTAAGCATCATAATGAAAAATGATGTAAAAGCTGAAATGAAGCTACCAAGGTTCAAGCTACAAGGTGAAATGTAGCTACAAATTTAAACATTTATTCAAAACTTCTTAGAAATTGTTTCAACGGTATTGTTGGTATTGAAAAACCATCCCGTGACTATTTCCAAATACCCTGGTATACAGTATATATAGTATATATAGTATACCACCCAAGCCTAATTGAGGGTTAGGGTACAGCACTGCAGGCTGCCATAGGGACAACTCAAGGACAGTAAAAGCAACAGTAAAAACACTACAGGGAATACTATAGTGCCGCTGTAAATAAAACAGGATTAGAGTGGAGGAGCAGAGGAGCAATTGAGCGCCGAATCATGTCAGCCATGCTACTGAGCTATTGCTACGATTAGTTCATTCACCCTAGGAGGGAGGGAGGAAATGAAGGAGGGAGGGGGTTAATGGCTGGGATTATGCAACACTTCATTTGTCCCCTCCTCTTTCCCGCCCTTCACACGGGGTGAGGCCAAATTAGGCAATACGTGCATTTTAAATCAACTCCATTTGAAGCTCTCTCTGCAGTGTACTTCCTGGCCTAACACCTGGGCTGTAGGGAAAAAGGTCTAATGTGATGGATTTACAGGGGATGTATGTGTTTACGTGGCGTTAAACAATACTAGCTATACTTGGATCAAACCACGTTTTGTAGATAGGGATCCTGAATCCCATGTGATGTGTAGAGTGAACACCCGAGTATAGAGGGAAAATGTGAATCTAGATAGATGCGCCAAACAATGTCTCTGAATATGAGAATAAGAACACACATTGGTTGATTTCGCATCATTGTCACTTTGACATCAAGTGAAGGCATTCGATGCTCATCTGCACTTAAGTCACTGAAACTCGCCCTGAATGGGACACCTGGAATTAAAACGGCTGCGTCTGCACTATTCAAATTAAGTATTGAGGTGTGAAGTGTACATTACAAATGATGGGAAAAAATTCTCAAAGTCAAGTACGGTTTACAATAGAAAACTTTACGCGTGAAACAGACAGAGCCCAATAGAGTGTCTGCTATGAGAAGGTGGTACTGGTGGTGGGAGTGGATGTTGGGATGGGGGGGTCTAATTATATACTCCCCCAGACCAGACGTGAGATATGGCTGGCAGCAACCCAGGCAGGGGCCCTGGGGAATGAATCTGTTCAGTGTCAGTTTGCACCAGGCCTAGGTGACAGGCCTGAGACAACCAGGGTTATCAGCCAACCAGGGGCCCCGGTCGGGCCCCTCTCCAACATTAAGCCTCTCCACAGCCACCTCTTCCAGCACACACACACACCCTAACATTTTCAAGCTACTGTATATCAAATAAAATCTCACAGGCTGACCACAACGCTCGTGTCGCGTGCGCGAGCGATGCAAAATAAATTTTGAAATGTATGTTATTCAATTATTGCACCCACACTGCTCGCGCGCACCAACGAGCGTCTGCGTTGCCAAGGGCTAAAATAGAAGTTCTTTCTATTTCTGACGCAGATCGCGTTGCAAGTCCTGCCTCTCCCATCTCCTCATTGGTTTATAGAAGCAGGTACCCACGTGCCATCTCCTCATTGGTTATACCCACGTGGGTGACGGAAAAACAAACGAGGTCAGTGGCGGTAACGCACCCAATTCATGAAAGTTGCCAATCGCAATATAAAGTCAAGAGAAGAAAAAGCCTGGAAGGAAGAGAGATGACTAGAAACGATTCGGTTGATATCCCAGGACAAATTAGCTAGCAACAGCAAGCTAGCTAAATAGGACAAATTAGCTAGCAAGTGCAAGCTAACTAGCTAAATTGCCATAAATGTCTAATGCTTTTCGACCTGTCCCCAAATTAATATAATTGGTTCAGAGTTCGTTTTGATATTTTAACCTGCGTGTCGTGATCACGTTTGGTGTGGGGGGACAAAATAAATTTATGTACGATGGCGCACGCGCGCAGCCGGTTTGGGTTCCGTGTTATTGGTCACATACACCTGTTTAGCAGATGTAGCGAAATGCTTGTGCTTCTATTTCCGACAGTGCAGTAATGTCTAACAAGTAATCATTTTTTTTATTTAACCATTATTTAACTAGGCGAGTCCGTTAAAGAACAAATTATTATTTGTGAAATGCTTACTTACAACTCGTTCTCATTCTGAAAAATAAGGTAGGCCACTTGATTTCAACATCTGAACAAAGTGGACAGGCTAGCACGCTGATCAAACAGTTGGAGACGAACGGAAGGGTATGTTCATAACAATTCAACTGTAATACACTACCGGTCAAAGGTTTAAGAATACCTATTCATTCAAGGGTTCTTCTTAATTTTTACTATTTTCTACATTGTAGAACAATGGTGAAGACATCAAAACTATGAAATAAAACATATGGAATCATGTAGTAACCAAAAAAGCGTTAAACAAATCAAAATATATTTTATATTTGACATTCTTCAAATAGCCACCATTTGCCTTGATAATAGTTTTGTACACTCTTGGCATTCTCTCAACCAGCTTCATGAGGTGGTCCCGTGTGGCCCCGTGTGGCTCAGTTGGTAGAGCATGGAGCTTGCAACGCCAGGGTTGTGGGTTCATTCCCCACGGGGGGACCAGGATGAATATGTATGAACTTTCCAATTTGTAAGTCGCTCTGGATAAGAGCGTCAGCTAAATGACTTAAATGTAAATGTAATGAGGTGTCACCTGGAATGCATTTCAATTAACAGGTGTGCCTTCTTAAAAAGTACATTTGTGGAATTTCTTTCCTTCTTAATGCGTTTGAGCCAATCAGTTGTGTTGTGACAAGGTAGGGGGTATACAGAAGATAGCCCGATTTGTTAGAAGACCAGGTCCATATTATGTCAAGAAAAGCTCAAATAAGCAAAGAGAAATGACAGTCCATTATTACTTTAAGACATGAAAGTCAGTCAATGTGGAAAATGTCAAGAACTTTGAATGTTTTTTCAAGTGCAGTTGCAAAAACCATCTAGTGCTATGATGAAACTGGCTCTCATGAGGACCACCACAGGAATGGAGGACCCAGAGTTATCTCTGCTGCAGAGGATAAGTTCATTAGAGTTACCACCCTCAGAAATTGCTTCCCAAATAAATGCTTCACAGAGTTCAAGTAACAGACACATCTCAACATCAACTGTTCAGAGGAGACTGAAATCAGGCCTTCATGGTCGAATTGCTGCAAAGAAACACCTACTAAAGGACACCAATAATAAGAAGAGACTTGCCAAGAAGGGCCAAGAAACACGAGCAATGGAAATTAGACCGGTGGAAATTTGTCCTTTGGTCTGGAGTCTAAATTTGAGATTTTTGGTGTGGGTGAACGGATGATCTACGCATGTGTATTTCCCACCGCAAAGCTCGGAGAAGGAGGTGTTATGGTGTGGGGTTGCTTGCTGGTCACACAGTCTGTGATTTATCTAGAATTCAAGGCACATTTAACCAGCATGGCTACCACAGCATTCTGCAGCGATATGCCATCCTATCTGGTTTGGGCTTAGTGGGACTATCATTTATTTTTCAATAGGACAATGACCCAACACAACTCTCGGCTGTGTAAGGACTATTTGACCAAGAAGGAGAGTGATGGTGCTGCATCAGATGACCTGGCCTCCACAATCACCCGACCTCAACCCAATTGAGATGGTTTGGGATGAGTCAGACCGCAAAGTGACGGAAAAGCAGCCAACATGTGCTCAGTATATGTGCTCAAGACCGTTGGAAAAGCATTCCAGGTGAAGCTGGATGAGAGAATGCCAAGAGTGTGCAAAGCCATCAAGGCAAAGGGTGGCTATTTGAAGAATCTCAAAGATAAATATATTTTGCTTTGTTTAACACTTTTTTGGTTACTACATGATTCCATAGGTGTTATTTCATAATTTTGATGTCTTCACTATTATTATACAATGTAAAAAATAGTAAAAATAAAGAAAAACCATTGAATGAGTAGGTGTTCTAAAACTTTAGACCGGTAGTGTACCTCGTTAGCTATCAAATAGACCAAAATTGTCTAGACTTCAAATATAAAGATTAGCTGGCTACTCACCAGCACGTGGGCTTGTGCTTGGGAGATTGTTTATGAGACCTAGCTGTGTTCATTTTCTATGCCTGCTACAAGAAGTTGGTAATTCTAAGTGAATGCGCATGGTTCTGGTTAAATTTGTAACGGGCATTTTCATAAACGGACTTGAAAGCCATATCTGTTATTATTGCAAAAAAAAGCCGTTTAATATATTTTGATGAAATAATTAAATTATTAGTGGGTCTTATGATTGCGGAAGGCTTATATTTAGCCTTGGTGTAATTTCACAAAGCCTGAAATTAGATTATTGCCATATGTTCCCATGTATTTTACAACGAAGCTCATTTAGAAAATAGAAAAAAAAACATTTAACAAAATGCAGATATACAGTGCATTCGGAAAGTATTCAGACCCCTTGACTTTTCCCACATTTTGTTACATTACAGCCTTATTCTAAAATTGATTAAATCATTTTTCCCCTCAGCAATCTACACACAAAACTCCATAATGATTTTTAATTTTTTTTATAATAACTGAAAACATTTACATAAGTATTCAGACCCTTCACTCAGTACATCGTTAAAGCACCTTTGGCAGCGATTACAGCCTCGAGTCTTCTTGGGTATAACGCTACAAGCTTGGCACACCAGTATTTGGGGAGTTTCTCACATTCTTCTCTGCAGATCCTCGCTAGCTCTGTCAGGTTGGATGGGGAGCGTCACTGCACAGCTATTTTCAGGTCTTTCCAGAGATGTTCGATCGGGTTCAAGTCCCTGCTCTGGCTGGGCCACTCAAGGACATTCAGAAACTTGTCCCAAAGCCAGTCCTCATTGTCTTCAAATCTGTTTTGATGAGATGTTCAGGAGTCTTATGGCTTGGGGGTAGAAGCTGTTTAGAAGCCTCTTGGACCTAGACCCGGTGCTCCGTTACCGCTTGCCGTGCGGTAGCAGAGAGAACAGTCTATGACTTGGGTGACAGGAGTCTTTGGCAATTCTTAGGGTCTTAGGGACCTCTATACCGCCTGGTATAGAGGTCCTGGATGGCAGGAAGCTTGGCCCCAGTGATGTACTGGGCCGTACGCACTACCCTCTGTATTGCCTTGCGGTCGTAGGCTGAGCAGTTGCCATACCAGGCAGTGATGCAACCATTCTGGATGCTCTCGATGGTGCAGCTGTAGAACCTTTTGAGGATCTGAGGACCCAAGCCAAATCTTTTCAGTCTCCTGAGGGGGAATAGGTTTTGCTGTGCCCTCTTCACGACTGTATTGGTGTGCTTGGACCATGTTAGTTTGTTGGTAATGTGGACAACAAGGAACTTGAAGCGCTCAACCTGCTCCACTACAGCCCCGTCCATGAGAATGGGGGCGTGCTCGGTCCTCTTTTTCCTGTAACCCACATTCATCTACGTTGTCTTGATCACGTTGAGGGAGAGGTTATTGTCCTGGCACCACACGGCCAGGTCTCTGACCTCCTCCCTATATGCTGTCTCGTCGTTGTTGGTGATCAGGCCTACCACTGTTGTGTCATCGGCAAACTTAATGATGGTGTTGGAGTCGTGCCTGGCCATGCAGTCATGAGTGAAAAGGGAGTACAGGAGGGAACTGAACACGAACCCCTGAGGGGCCCCCGTGTTGAGGATCAGCATGGCGGATGTTACCTACCCTGAAGAGGGAGGTGTTTAGTCCCAGGGTCCTTAACTTATTGATGAGATTTGAGGACACTATGGTGTTGAACGCTGAGCTGTAGTCAGTGGATAGCATTCTCACATAGAGGTTCCTTTTGTCCAGGTGTGAAAGGATGGTGTGGAGTGCAATAGAAATTGCATCATCTGTGGATAGAGGGTCTAGGGTTTCTGCGATAATGGTGTTGATGTGAGCAGTGACCAGCCTTTCAAAGCACTTCATGGCTACAGACGTGAGTGCTACGGGTCAGTAGTCATTTAGGCAGGTTACCTTAGTGTTCTTTGGCACAGGGACTATGGTGGTCTACTTGAAACATGTTGGTATTACAGACTCAGACAGGGAGAGGTTGAAAATGTCAGTGAAGTCACTTGCCAGTTGGTCAGCGCATGCTCAGAATACACGTCCTGGTAATCCATCTGGCCCTCAGCCTTGTGATTGTTGACCTGTTTAAAGGTCGTACTTACATCAGCTACGGAGAGCGTGATCACACAGTCGTCCGGAACAGCTGATGCTCTCATGCACGCTTCAGTGTTACTTGCCTCGAAGCGGGCATAGAAGTAATTTAGTGCGTCTGGTAGGCTTGTCACTGGACAGCTCGCGGCTGTGCTTCCTTTTGTAATCTGAAATAGTTTGCAAGTCCTGCCACATCCGACAAGCGTCGGAGCCGGTGTAGTACGATTCAATCTTAATCCTGTATTGAAGCTTTGCCTGTTTGATGGTTCGTTAGAGGGCATAGCGGGATTTCATATAAGCTTCTGGGTTAGAGCCCAGCTCCTTGAAAGCAGCAGCTCTACCTTTTAGCTCAGTGCGGATGTTGTCTGTAATCCATGGCTTCTGGTTGGGGTATGTACGTATGGTCACGGTGGGGACAACATCATCAATGCACTTATTGATGAAGCCAGTGACTGATGCCATCGGAAGAATCCCGTAACATATTCCAGTCTGTACTAGCAAAACAGTCCTGTAGCTTAGCATCTGTTTCATCTGACCAATTTCTCATTGACCAGGTCACTGGTGCTTCCTGCTTTAGTTTGTAAGCAGGAATCAGGAGGATAGAATTATGGTCAGATTTGCCAAATGGAGGGCGAGGGAGAGCTTTGTACCCGTCTGTGTGTGAAGTAAAGGTGGTGGAGTTTTTTCCCTTCTGGTTGCACATTTAACATGCTGGTAGAGATTAGGTAAAACGGATGAGTTTTCCTGCATTAAAGTCCCCGGCCACTAGGAGCGCTGCCTCTGGGTGAGTGTTTTCCTGTTTATTTATGGCCGTATACAGCTCAATGAGTGCAGTCTTAGTGCCAGCATCGGTTTGTGGTGGTATGTAGACAGCTACAAAAAAATACAGATGAAAACTGTTGGTAAATATTGTGGGCAAAACCTTGAGACTTCCTTAGATTACGTGCACCAGCTGTTGTTTACAAATATACATAGACCGCCACCCCTTGTCTTACCAGAGGCCGCTGTTCTATCCTGACGAAAAAGCTTAAAACCCGCCAGCTCTATATTATTCATGTCGTTGTTCAGCCACGACTCAGTGAAACATAAGGTATTACCGTTTTTAATCTTGGCTGAGTGCTTAGGGTCGTTGTCCTGTTGGAAGGTGAACCGTCACCCCAGTCTGAGGTCCTCATTGCTTTGGAGTAGGTTTTCATCAAGGATCTCTCTGTACTTTGCTCCGTTCATCTTTCCCTTGATCCAGTCCCTGCCGCTGAAAAACATCCCCACAGCATGATGCTGCCACCAACATGCTTCACCGTAGGGATGGTGCCAGGTTTCCTCCAGACATGGCGCTTGGCATTCAGGCCAAAGAGTTCAATCTTGGTTTCATCATACCAGAAAATCTTGTTTCTCATGGTCTGAGAGTCTTTAGTTGCCTTTTGGCAAACTCCAAGCGGGCTATCATGTGCCTTTTACTGAGGAGTGGCTTCAGTCTGGCCTGATTGGTGGAGTGCTGCAGAGATCGTTGTCCTTCTGGAAGGTTCTCCCAGCTCCACAGAGGAACTCTGTCAGAGTGACCATCGGGTTCTTCGTCACCTCCCTGACCAAGGCCCTTCTCTCCCGATTGCTCAGTTCGGCCGGGCGACCAGCTCTAGGAAGAGTCTTGGTGTTTCCAAACTTCTTCAATTTAAAAAGGCCATTGTGGCCATTGATTTCGTGGGGACCATCAAAGCTGCTGCAGAAAAGTTTAGGTACCCTTCCCCAGATCTGTGCCTCGACACAATGTTGTCTCGGAGCTCTACGGACAATTCCTTTAACCTCATGGCTTGGTTTTTGCTCTGACATGCACTGTCAACTGTGACACCTTGTATAGACGTGTGTGCCTTTCCTAATCATGTCCAATCAATTGAATTTACCACAGGTGGACTCTAATCAAGTTGTAGAAACATCTCAAGGATGATCAATGGAAACAGGATGCACCTGAGCTCAATTTCGAGTCTTATAAAAAAAGGTTCTGAATTCTTATGTAAATGTAATATTTCAGTAAAAAAAATGTATACATTTGCTAAAATTGCTTTGTCATTATGGGGTATTTTATGTAGATTGATGAGGAGAAAAAAACAATTGTATCAATTTTAGAATAAGGCTGTAATGTAACAAAATGTGGGAAACGGGGTTTGAATACTTTCTGAACGCACTGTATATCATGAATCATACAAAAGCTTGAAAAAAAAGGGATATGATTTTTAGGCCATATCGCCCAGCCCTATGATGAAGTGAGTGTGGAATCTGCACATACCATCTGTGTGAACGAGTCAGATTACAGTTCCAAAAACTGTAAACAAATGAGGTAAACATTTTCAGATGAATGACCAGAAAAGGCTGAAACTTGGCAAAATGGACAGAGGAGACTGGAGTGTGTTGAGAAGTTCCTTGTGGACTGATGAAAAGGTTGGAACAGGAAGAATTCTATGTGTAAGCTTTGATGCAGTTTATCAACCTTTCATTGTCAAATCAAAGCTATGAAAGTTATTTTCAATAAAAGGAAAATTATTGAGTAAGAATTTTCGCTCTAGGCAAGATATAACAACCTGGTCTCAGAGCATTTTGAATTATTCTGTATGTAAATCTGAGTGCCACATTTAATATGATATGTTATGTTTGGTATGGTTACATAAGACAGATGGTTACTTAAGGCAAAAACGAAAGTAGGGTGGCTGGGTCAGGGTGGATGGGTTGTCAGTTCAAATATCATCATAGACAACTTTATCAAATTAGCAACTTTTCAACTACTCACTACTTTTAACCTACTTTGCAACTACACTTAGCATGTCAGCTAACCCTTCTCAAAACCCTAACCTTAACCCTTAACCCTTTACCTAACCCTTCCCCTAACCTTAAACCCCTTAACATAACTCCTAAACTTAACCCTAACCCCTATCTAACATTAGCAAGTTAGCTAACGTTAGCCACCTAGTTTTGCAAAATCGTAACATATTGTACGTTTTCCAATTCCATAACTTATAATACGAATTGTAATTCGTAACATATCATACGAAATGGGTGATGGTCATCCACAAATGAATACATAACATACGAAACGTAACATATCATACTAAATGTGTGTCTCGGATTTACATACAGAATAATATGAAATGCTGTGAGACCAGGTTGGATATAGTTTACTGCTGTCGCAAACTGAAATGATGTAGAGGAAACGTTGGATGTGCTGGGTCAGGTCTGACATTTCATGGGGAATGTAATGGTCTTCCTACACAGGCCACTCTGGTCATAAGGGTCATGTTGATAAAAGGGTAAAGAGTGTTTGCAGGGGCCTCTGTCTTTGGCCTGTTTATTGACTGGAGACTGCAGGACCACATCAGTGTTTGAGGCCCCTGGCCTCCAAAGACACACATGCACAAGAACACACACACAACAGGGAGGAGCCTAACCTTTGATATTCTGAGGTAAAAAATGACATTCCCCTTATACCGTCTATACTACCATACAATAAGGCCAAAACAATGGAACCCTTGAGGCCACAGATCTCAGTGTGTAATAACATGAGCATTATGTAGCCTAGTTTGATTAGTTCCCTCAAAAGCAGCATACACGAACGATTGTGTTTACCGTCATGCTCTTCTATTCTTGTAGGGACCAAAAGGATAGTAAAACAAGGAAGATTCTCCCTCGTGGGGACATTTCCCACATCCCCATGAAGACAAAGGCTATTTTAAATTTAGGGGTTAGGTTTAGGGTTACAATTAGGATTAGGTTAAGGGGTTAGTGGTTAGGTTTAGAAGTTAGGTTTAGGGTTTGGGTCAAGGTAAATAGGATTATGAATGGAAATTTATTTTAGGTCCCCACGAGGATAGAAGAACAAGAAGTGTGTGTGTGTGTGCATATGTGTGCCTCTTTAAAAAGATCATGGGTAGATTGTTTAAACAAATAGTTTATAGGGAAAGGAGATACCTAGTCAGTTGCACAACTGAATGCATTCAGCCAAAAATGTGTCTTCCGCATTTAACCCCACACCTCTTAATCAGAGAGGTGCGCGGGGCTGTCTTAGTCAACCTCATCTGCGCCCGGGGAGCAGTTGTTGTTCGGGGGTTATCTGCCTTGCTCAAGGGTAGAGCAGCAGATTTTTCCACCTTGTCAGCTCGGGAATTCAAACCAGCAACCATTTGGTTACTGGCCCAATGCTGTTAACCGCTAGGCATTTAAGAGCTTTAAGCGGTACACAATAAAGCAATACTATGTAGTGGAGACACCAGACCCCCCCCCTCTAACCCTCTCTCCTACCATCTGCTCCAACCCAGTCTCCAGTCTCCAGCCTCCAGACCTAGAACCTGATCCAGTACAAACGTTCTAGATTACCACATGGATCCTCTAATCATGGCAGCGGAACCACTTCAGTGGAAACGATAAACCACCGATAAACCAACCAGATTTTCATGACTCCTCTCTGCTGCACAGACCATGTCTGGTTCCTGTATACAACCCTGTGGCAGAGCTTGCTTTGTTGAATAGGAAATCTAAACAACTGTATACTGTGGAAAACCACTGTTACTTGTTATACTGGGGCACTATATTGTTTTTTTGGGGGGGTAATCAACATGGGAAAAACATTTTGTGCCAGGTTTCATAACCATAGTATTAAACAATATTACGTCTATTTATATGGTAATAACATACATCCATGGTTTAAATCATCCAGTACTGCTGTAAGAAAGATGTGCTGCCTCTTCAAAAGTGAGGAGAAACTGTATAAGGATTGGTCTGAACCACAGATCCTCTCCAGCCACCCATTTGCATTAGATCAAAGACAGGCCTGGGAGGAATAGCTTGCATTGCGTGAGGATGGTAACTAAACACTTCAAGTCCATCTCGCTCTCTATCTCCACCCAGCTCCTACTCCAGTCATCTTGTGAAATTAAAGACCCAGTACAGTCAAAAATGTGATTTCCCTGTGTTTTATATTTCCACACAAGGAGGTTGGAATAATACTGTGAAATTGTGAAAATAATGATAATGCCCTTTTAGTGTAAGAGCTGTTTGAAAAGACCGCCTGAAATTTCAGCCTGTTTTGGTGCGATAAGAGTTTTGGCCTGCCTGGTGTCATCACTAGGCGGTAAATTAGTTAATAGAGCAATAAGAAAGAGAGTTTCAATCCGCTCTGCCAACAACAGCACATGTTCAGTTTTCCCCTCCCTACTCAGACCACTCAGTCATTTCTAGCAAAATTCTTGCTTGAGAAATTTCTCCTTGCTAAGAAGCTATGATTTTTGTATATTTTTGACCATTTTAATTCAAAACAATCACAGTAAAGTATTTAATTGTCACCCAGAAATGATTTGATATTGAGATAAAAACAGCTGCATTGGGCATTTAAAATGACAGATTTGCAGAGAAATATGCTTTGATGATGAAGTAGTCTTTTCCTGGGAATGTAAAAACCCAGGGAGTGGGAAGAAAAACAAGTAGGGATAACATGGGGCTGTGGGGCACACATTACACACTAGTAAGCTACATTTACATTATGGATGTTTAACTTTATAAGTGGCTTTCATCTAAGCTGAGAGTGCTGCTTCAAGAGCCCTTCACTTTTCAGCTTCAAATGGATACAAGATCGAGATAAAGAATCCAAACGAAAGCCAGGGGATAGGCTTTGCAGATAGGCCAACTGCGTTTATAGGGCAAAAACGTACATTTCATAGAGACAAAACATTACGATAAACAGGGGCGAACCCCTAAGAAACAGAACTAGCATAGCATCCCTTATCAACACGAGTTGTTTTCCTAAGGCCCTATAAAATCCGCAAAACAGATAATGCGGAAGGAATTAAGCAATCCAGAAAAAAAATGGAATTTAACAATTAAAAAATATATATATATTGAATTTAAGTCGGGAATCAACTAAATGTAAAGAACAGTTATTAATTTGCAGAAGTTTATCATAAGACATGAACAGAATGCGTCAGTGATTCGTATTTCCTGCATCTTTTTAAAGAGGAACGAGGGGGGGGGGGGGGGGTCTCATTGCCTCTTTACAAAGTTGCAGGAAATACGAATCACTGAAGCATTCTGTTCATGTCTTATGATAAAACTTGGGTCTGGTCCAACTCGAGGTGTCTCCCCAAAAATGGACCCCCATCCCCAATGTAAAAAATATTTCCACATCTCTCTCCGTTTGCTGTACAAAAAAATTGCACCGCCTCCACCCTCATAAAATGTACTCATAAATAATGATTACCACCAGAAATTACAATAACTGTAGCAACCCTGTGATTATAAACATGGATATCGACTTGACCACTTCAGCATGGTTTTGTGGCACAGTCGATGCCATGCAGGGCCCTAGCACTACACAGCTGAATTAAATAACCAACTCATCTTCAACCTTTGATTATTTGAATCAGCTGTGTAGTGCTAGGGCAAAAAACTAATTGTGCACACAGCGGGGAACAAGTTTGAACAAGTTTGGGGAACCCTGGGCTAGGGTCCTCAGAATTCGTTTTTCCCCACAAAAGGGCTTTATTACAGACAGAAATACTCCTTAGTTCCATCAGCTGTCCAGGTGGCTGGTCTCAGACAATCCCGCAGGTGAAGAAGCCGGATGTGGAGGTCCTGGGCTGGCGTGGTTACACGTGGTCTGTGGTTGTGAGGCCGGTTGGACGTACTGCCAAATTCTCTAAACCAACGTTGGATGTGGCTTATGGTAGAGAAATTAACATTAAATTATCTGACAACAGCTCTGGTGGAAATGAATGCAGTCAGCGTGTCAATTCCACACTCCCTCAAAACTTGAGACATCTGTGGCATTGTGTTGTGTGACAAAACTGCACATTTTAGAGTGGCCTTTTATTGTTCCCAGCACAAGGTGCACCTGTGTAATGATCATGCTGTTTAATCAGCTTCTTGATATGCCACACCTGTCAGGTGGATTATTATCTTGGCAAATGAGAAATGCTCACTAACAGGGATGTAAACAAATTTTTGCATAACATTTTAGAGAAATAAGCTTTTTGTGCGTATGGAAAAATTCTGGGATCTTCTGTTTCAGCTCGTGAAACATGGGACCAACACTTTTATATTTTTGTTCAGTATATATAAAATATATGCAACAAATGTACCACCAACAGCCAATGAACCACACACAACCAATCTGCAAACCGATTACTGACTTTGAGATCTTCATAGTGGTTTGCGTTGTCAATACCACAATGAAATAGAGTATGTAAATCTCGACAAACAGAAAATACATCTCGCCCTACTCAGTATCAAAGGCCTGGCTTAACAATCGCTGAATGTCAATCAACTTTTTGGTGTTTTGTAACAGATGTCTCTCTCCATTCATCAAATGGCAGGTATGCCGTTTGGATGCTGGAATTATATTAGAGTGGAGGGGGAAGAACGTGCGCAGGTAGCCTACAGGAGACTTTGGAAGTAGTGTAATCAGATTAAAACATTATAACTGGTTGTGTTTATGCCACACATAAAAGGTAATACAGTGTAAAAATGTAATGACAAACATTTAGGCTATATTGAAGCCTTACGTTCGAGGTTGAGTAGTAGCGGCTCGGGAACGGAAAGGAGGCAGAACAAGCGTTAAGCTTTCCTGAATAACTGGACCTGTTGGGAGCATAGGTGATGAATCACCTATTCTGATTCAAACGGAATGGATGAAATTAAACATTCAAATAACAGGGCTTTTCGCCATTATTCAAATTAAAAATGTTCCCAGCCTAGAGTAGAATTCTACTCAATTGTACTCACTTGAAAACAATAATGCAATATTCATTGCATTATGGTGATGTAGGCTAATCTAGGTAGAATAATAGTATTGTCCACAAGGCCATACAAATTGGATTAACTGTATAACAGATTTTTTTTTATTTTGTGAGGTGAGCCAGCAAAAAAAAAAAATCATACTAATAATATTACAAAAAATGTGGTACCCCTTGTAATAATACAAAACAACCTTTGTACAACACCTAGCAACCTCACCAAGAGATTTCAGCCTTTTGTTATTCCTACTTGACACCAATGTGGGAAACCTCAGGACAAGGAAGTCAATCCGGGTCACTGGTGTGAAAGGCAAACACCCAATTGTGCCAATAGGGATAACCCACTTGGTAGGAATTGTATAATGGCTCATTAGCAAGGATTATGACAGTATAATGGTTTTGGATTGACAGTCACCCCTAGGGACCAGTAGGCTTGGGTGATATACCATTTATACCATCTAAGATGTGGAAAATAAATTATATCCAGCTCATGGCTCCAGCTATGCATTTGTTTTGCTAACTTGCTAGCTAAGTGGCTAGACGTTACGATACATCAAAGACATTCAATCCCCTCCTGGATCAAGATCCCTGTTGCCTAAATAGTTTTGTGCATCATTTTTTATTTAATTTAACCTTTTCCACATGCGAGTTCCAAATATATCTAACGGTCGCCCCAGCGCGAGTTGTTTTATGCACTTGATGTCAAAATGCACTCACTGTTCCAAAGCGTGATTGTTACGCAACACGACAGTTAACACGCGCTGCCTGCTAATTATCTGTAGTCTGTTTCAACTTGTCATTTCAAATGATCTTCTAACAAGTTGTACTTTCTAACAACAGTTTCAATTGAGGGCCTCCCGAGTGGCGTAGTGGTCTAGCTGTGCCACTAGAGATTCTGGGTTCGAGTCAATTACATTTGTATGGCCTAAACAAGAGCTTTTTGAGCTGCGTGTCTCATGTCTTGGCTGTCTTGACTTTCATGCGCAATGAGGCACCTGGCCTCTCCACTGCCTTTCCGCTATTCCTTTATGTTCTTGTGGATTTATACAGGAAATTGGTGCAGATTGAATGATTTTATGTGTGGTACGATTGTTAGTTAAGATCTGGACCAACAATCCACCTACCACTATTGTCACTATGGATAGAGGGCAGGATAGAGTTGACTGTATAGTAAGCGAAAAAGAAAAGGGTAGTGCATAAGGGAAGTACCAAAACACCTTGATAGGAGGCGCATGCAAGGAGATGAGGACATTTGGCTATATGGAATAAATTACATAGTAAAACCTGCAAAATGGAGACTGTAAACCAGGGGGAAAATGCACTACCCTACAATGTGTCCAATATAAATATATATATTTAAATCACACAACCCTCCACAAAGCAACAAAAGAAAGTTTGACAACTCTACCCTATTTTGGACCAGCCCCATCCCCTCAGATATTCAAAACTCCTTGCACACAGAACACCCAGCTGGTGATGGTGATATAACTGAGTAGAACAATCCTTCTACACCAGACTGACAACATTACCTACATCCTTCATTCCTATACATTTCAAAGCAATAAAATGCCCCCCCCCCCCCCCCCCCATGTGTGCTACCATCACATGTGCGCTACAAAAACACCACTAAACAACAGCCTCTTGCTAGGTGTGCACTGGTATTAAGGGAAACGTAAACCTGGAAAATCAAAACGGAGGGGGAAAAAACAAATTTCTGAGAGAAAAAACCCAGAATCAGGCAAAAAATCTAACATTTTATAAGGCCCTATTTTCCCCTTCTAATCTCAGTTTTATTCTAGTATGTATGTATGTGTGTATGTGTGTGTGTATGTGTGTGTGTATGTGTGTGTGGTCGCGCGCGTGTGGCATGGTACCTCCTTGATCATGTGCATGAGGGACATTACTGAAGCGTGTTAGAATGTGATCTGGTTGTGAGTGTACCTGGCTCTGGTCTATTCATCTCCCTAACAGAACAGACAGCCATTCCCTTCAGAGGCCTAGTGCAGAGGGTGGAGTGGAGGGGAGTGGAGACAGAGGGGCGGTCGTGCTCTCAACTTCAGCAGAGTGAATTTTTCTAAAGGAACGCATACACCTGGAAGGAATACACGTGATGCAGCCAACTACATTTCATTTCATCTCATTTGATAGGCAGAGATCAAAACATACCCTAAATATGACATGAGAGTTAAGAGTTAATGGGCAGGATAAGAACATTCCTTTCACAAAACTAGGAAGGATCAATGGCTTTTTCTTGGCTTTGTAACACCCTGCAGAGGTTATGAACTTTTGAGTCTTTATCAACTGGTTGGAAGGATTCTGATCTTTTTTCTATCCCTCTTGTTTTCTTCGTTCTTCGTTTAATTGGCACCGACCCCCCCAAAGCTGTACCCCATAGCATACACATGGCTGGAGCTAAGAAAAGCATGGCAAGTTGGCCAAGAAGACAGACCTGCAAAAATAGCAACTATCTGAATGAATATGCTAATAAGCCAATATGAAAGCCTATCTTGACTGTGTCTTTGAGGAATTTAGTAGAATCGTGTGCATCATGCACAGTGCATGCATACCAACATGGAGGAGAACAACTGTCTTTTCCAGTGTTGGATACAATATAATTTTGTAACCCCATATTTTCCATTTACAATAAGGTTAGGCCTATACCATCAAGAGTACACAGTTAACAAGATCAATATCAGAGTAATAAGCACTTAGGCGCAATGACACCATAGTATTAGATGAGATATGTGTTGCAAATAAAGCAATGATACATTCTTCTCAGCAGGTAAACTACTTTCAATCTTTAGGTAGGCTATGTTACAATGTTGCATATGCCCGGTGTGAGCCTTTTAAAGTCGAGTGTGAACCTCAACATTTCAACTTTATTTTCTTCAGATAGAAATGGTGGCGTACTTTTACAGACTGCAAGATGACAGCCAGATGTAGGTAAACGTAAAGAAACGGGTAGCGTTTGGCATCGAAACAATGACAAAGTTCCGAACAAATATCGGTTGACTGTGATGCCTTGATCATGGAGCACAATGTATGGAACCAGAAGTATATTATTATGCATTTGTCGAACTAACCCATTTATAGATGCAAACTACCTTTAGCGCCTATTGATGAAGGTATATTCTTTCCGGGGTACTTTTGTTAAGGGTTTGGTCTAAACATTTGCTCTAAATGTTGTTTTTTTTACAAAAAGTTAATTACTACACACATTTATAGGGTTCGCATGTTACAGTGCTTGTATGTTACAGCGCTTGTTTAAGGAAGATAGACAGAAGACAGAGGAGACCACCTGTGCCAATTATCTATTTAGCGTGCTCCGAACACCTGTGTGTAAGCGTAACTGGGGAGGAAGTATAGTTTGTCAACTGAAGGAACACACAGCATAAGGATCTGTGCAAATCTGCTACCATAACCACGGGAAGTAGTTTGGGGGTGGGGGTGCTGCGATTTTTGGACCGACATGGGGAGGGATGCAGAAGCAAAAACATTGCACGCACTGAAGACATCTATATTGGTCTGCTAATACAGGACTAGTAAAGGCCCAGTGCACTACTTTTGTGAGAGAAAAAAAATCAACTAAATGTATTTGAGTGTTTACCAGCATCTGTAACTTGAGTCTGATAATAATCTGTACAAAACATTTAATCTGATAATACTTGCTTGATATACACTTTTCCTGTTTCTTGAAATACTTGCAACTTATTTCTATGGTGGGGGTGCAACTCATTTCTATGTGAAAACTCAAATGATCTATTCATTCCTTTTCCATTTTAGTAGATGCTCTTTTCCAGAGCAACTTACAGTGAGTAGCGAGTGCATACCTATGGGAATCGAACCCACAACCTAAGCATTGCAAGCGCCATGCTCTACCAACTGAGCCACATCACCACGTCATCACAAACCACTTGATGTCTTAATGTACTCAATTACTGTATTGTGCGTTGTTTTTCTTCATGGTTATGGAAAGTCTACAGGTACAAACCTAGATGACCAGATGACAGTAATGAACATTTACATGAAGTGGTTTGTAAGGATGGTCAATTAATACTGCACAAGAAGTGGTTGTTTTCCATGACATTTGATCAAGAAAAATATTTAATTTGATGTGGATGTTTTTGCCCATAACGTTACACCTTTTGATGTAAATGTTTGAGCACAGGGTTTTGTTCTTTCTGGATTCCATTAGAATGACAATTGCAGAGAAAGGGACAGGGCAACAACTCTTACAATTCCAACTATTGAATCCTGCAAGACACTGTTCTTAAATTCACTACGGTTGGTCTAATCCTGGATGCTGATTGGTTAAAACCGCATTCCAGCCGGTGTCTATTCCACAAGATAACCACCGACTAAAGCTATGACGTTGAAATGCCTATTTACTCTGTTCCATCTCACTGCGCAATCCACTGTCTCATCAGCCCAGCCAGGCAATTTATAAACTTGATCTCGACTTTAAAAAGCATCATCTCCCATTTCTTTTAGACTAGATTTGTATAAACCTTGCCGTCTGTCTCTCCGACATTTGCAACATTATTTCAAAATTGAAATTCGATCTCCAGCTGTCCCATAGTAAAGAACATCCCTGGAGTCGGGAAGAGAGACAGGCAGGCAAGGCAGCTTTTCTCAGCCAGTCGAAATCATAAATTATCTGGCATCATTGTTATGGATATATACAAGGAAATTTCAATATAAAACAGGTAAAACAAAACAAAATGCAGCTAGTTTGATGTCTTTCCAACTTCAGTTTAAAGTGATTGTGGTAGGTGTGTTGTTGGCTAGCTCTGAACAACAGTGTCCTGGCAAGAAAGAACATGGTCTATGCCAGGCGAAATTGCGCATCATTAGCTCATTATTATGGATGTATCCCAAAGTAAATGTCACTAGAAAACAGCTTAAACAAACACAAATACAGCTACTTTGCTGTTATTCTGGCTGAACTGTTTGACGTGACTGTAAGTTAGCCATAGTTGGCTAGCTAGCAAGCAAGGGATAAGAACGTTGCCAGCCAGTATGGTAATGGTACATTTAGAAAGAACGACTGGGTAGCGTCCATAGATAGAAAACAGAAAGACTGAACGACTTGGTCGCGTGTCTGGCAACCGAACCAATAGAACGAACGACCAGTCGTAGCAACCCTAGATTTGTGGCAGGACTATATCTTGTGGAAGGATGAAATAGTATGAATAAGTTCATCAAAAAAAGTTATGAAAATATGTCAATCATTATTTAAATATGTTGGTAACCTGTTGTATAAAAGTGATAATGCCCTCGAAGCCGGTGTTTGGAGGATATATTGGCACGGTTTGCAGGCCCGAGACGAACAACACCCGTGACAATATATCCTCCAAATACAACTACTTTTTTTGCCAAAGCAGACATGCTGTGGGAAAAAATTGCCGCCCTACAGATGTCTATATATGTCCCTAATACTAGTAAAGGCTGGTGCACTACTTTTGTACTAATATATATATATATATTTATTTATTTTCCTTCTTCTGGGTGTGCTGAAGCACCCCTACTTCCCAGGGCTATGTCTGCTACAGTATCTTTTTATTGTTAAGATTATTTCTGGCTGAGAGAAGGGGCATATCAGCATGTTTCGAAAACCGTTTTGCAAACGATTATTAACATTTCTAAACATTAACACACAGCGTCGGATTGTAGTTCACAGGCAGCCAACCGTGGGCAGTTATCTACCGAAAACCCTATGAAGAAGCTAATGTCAAACTTGATCTAGAGAAACTGTATCACAACCGGCCGTGATTGGGAGTCCCATAGGGCGGCGCACAATTGGCCCAGCGTCTTCAGAGTTTGGCCGGTGTAGGCCATCATTGTAAATAAGAATTTGTTCTTAACTGACTTGCCTAATTAAATAAAAGGTTAAATACAATTTACAAAAAATGGCAAATAATGTATAGAAACCCCGCGCTTGAATTCCTTAGCTCGGACAATACTTTATAAGCTAATAGGCTGTTCGTGTGCAGACTACAGTGAATGCCTTGCGAGTTTATAGCTTACCTTTCATGCAAATAATGCCAATTGAGAGGAAAGTAGCCACCGGTGGCTTTCTGGTGTTGGTAACCTCAGAGTTTGTATTGCCTTCTCGCCGTTGTCGGTCATTCTTCGTAGATAGTTCCATGATTGTAAGCTACTTGGTACTAGAGACTGTAGCGACAAAAGGAAAACAAGGAACTCCGCACGTCTGCGCCAAAAGAGCACAACCTATGCAGGTCGAGCGGAAGGTATGGAAGGTATGACAACCTACTTCAACCACCTCTCCGGGAATACGAAGAGGGAAGACAACCACGTAAAAGGGCACTGTTTAGATATGACTGAATAGTTAGATAAATTTGGAAAACAAGTTTGCCATATATCCCATGTTCTTGTAGTCTGTGCAAATACTAGATTAATATTCCCAATCTTTTGGTTGATTTCGTACTCCACCTCTCTCTTATGAGCCGTCCACCTAGAAATCCGATCAAAAGACCTGGTCAGTCCTGAACCCACATGAGTCTCCGGTGCCTGGAACTCGTCTTTTTCTCCTACAACGCGCACTCTTACTCACTCCCATTGCTGTCGCTTCCGGTATCTAGGCTGGTAATCGCATGCTAGGGATAAATAATACAATGCTGCTTCCCTCTGGTTGAAAGTAGTCAGGAGAGATTTGTTCAACGTGTTTTAAATAACTTAATTGTTATGGAAACACTATAACTCCACTGCAAATTATTCAAAATAACCTAAGATAATGGGTAATTTCCTAAATGTACAGTTTGTATAGCCTAACTAATTATTTATATTTCTCAGCCAGGCGCAATTCAAAACAAGTATTGGTCACATACACGTGTTTAGCAGATGTTATTGCGTGTGTAGTGAAATGCTTGTTACCTTGTTACCTTTATCCATCCTGGACTTTGGCGATCAAAGGGTCAAGTTTACACTGAAAGTCTGTCCACTCGTGGACACTTCTGTAATAACACGTTCATTACTAGCCTACAAGTTAGGAAAGGCATAAGAATATAATCTTCTTGATTGGCATTCATCTCATGAATAGACCTTGTGAATAAAGGAAAAGCCAGCCACATCGCCGACACCAACGCCTCGCTTCTAGCTAAACACCTAAACACCTTCTTCGCCTGCTTTGAGTATAACAACATGAGCCGCCAACATGGGTCCCCAGCACTCACGAGGACTATGTGCTCCTGATCTCTGTGGCCAATGTGAGTAAGACATGTATGCGGGTTAAGACTAGCAAGGCTGCCGGCCCAGACAGCATCCCAAGCGGCATCCTCAGAGCATGTGCAGACCAGCTGGCTGGAGTGTTTACAGCCTTCTCTCACTAACCCAGTCTGTTGTCCCCACTTGATTCAAGATGTCTACCATCGTTCCTGTACCCAAGAAAGCGAAGGTAACTGAACTAAATGTCTATTCCCCGTAGCACTTATTTCTGTAATCATGAAGTGCTTTGAGAGGCTAGTTACGGTCTGAAACCCTCCCTGTGCAACTGGGTCCTGGACTTCCTGACAGGCCGACCCCAAGTGGTGAAGATAGGCAACAACTCGTCCGCCATGCTGATCCTCAACACAGGGGCCCACATGAGTGCGTGCTCAGCCCCCTCCTGTTCATCCATGACTGTGTGGCCATGCACGTCTCCAACTCAATCATGAAGTTTGCTGACGACACAACAGTGGTAGGCCTGATTACCAACAACAACGAGACAGCTTAACAGGAAGGAGGTGAATGCCGTGGCGGAGTGGTGAAAGGAAAATAACCTCTCCCTCAACGTCAACAAAACGAAGGAGCTGATTGTGGACAACAGGAGACAGCAGAGAGAGCACTCCCCCACCCACATAGACGGGGCCGCTGTGGAGAAGGTAAAAAGTCTCAAGTTTCTCGGCGCACACATCACTGACGACCTGAAATGGTCCCTTCACACAGACAGTGTGGTGAAGAAGGCACAACAGCGCCTCTTCAACCTCAGGAGGCTGAAGAAATTTGTCTTGGCCGCTAAGACCCTCACAAATTTATACAGAGCATCCTGTCGGGCAGTATCACCGCTTGGTACGTCAACTGCACCGTCAGAGACCGCAGGGCTCTCCAGAGGGTAGTGTGGACAGCCCATCGCATCATCTGGGGCACACTGCCTATCCTCCAGGACATCTACTGCAACCGGTGTCACAGAAATGCCAAGAACATCGTCAAGGACTCCAGCCACCCGAGCCACGGCCTGTTCACCCCGCTACCTTCTAGGAGGCGTAGACAGTACAGGTGCATCAAAGCGGGGACTGAGAGACTGATAAACAGATTCTATCTCCAGGCCATCAGAATGTTTAATAGTCACCACTAGCTGGTCTCCGCCCAGTATCCTGCCCTGAACCTCAGACACTGTCACTAGCCGGCAACCACCCGGTACTCTACCCTGCACCTTAGATCCCGCTGCCCTATGTACATATAGTCAACATTGGTCACTTTAATCATGTTTACACACTATTTAACACACTTTATACAGTATATACTGTGTTCTGGTCATGGCTCATGCTGTAAATACCGCTATACTCACCTTTTCTATTAACATATTGTTCATAATGTCTATACACACCATTCACATATATATTACTTATATCCTTGAAGCTAATTTCCTGAAATTCCATACATTTTCCTATGGGGTTTGTACTGTCTATTTATATAATGTTTTCTCGACATAGCTCATTCTAATATTTCTACTACTGTACATGGCATTTTAGTTACACTGTTTATACTCACCGCATATTTATTTATATACTGGATTCCTGACATAGCTCACTCTAATATATCTACTGCTATACATATCATGCCTAGGATATCTTGTGTAAATTCATCCGGTGTAGGTACGTATGGATTGCATTCGGACTACTGTTACAGTGCTATTTGGGTTGGTATTGGATTTTTTTCCCGACATTTCTTGATTTCTTGTCCATTTTTATCTATTTTATTATTTGTGTACCTAACTTTTTTCTGTATTGTTAGGAGCTAGTAAAATAAGCATGTCGCTGCATCCGCTATAACATCTCAAATCAAATCAAATTGTATTGGTCGCGTAACATATTTTGCAGATGTAATCGCAGGTGCAGCTGAATGCTTATGTTTCTATCTCAAACAGTGAAGTTTCCCTAACAATACAAAACAATTCACACAAATCCCTCAAATAAAAATGAAGACATTAAGAAGTATCAGAACGAGCAATGTCAGAGCTCGGAATACGAATATATATACAGTTGAAGTCGGAAGTTTACATACAGTTAGGTTGGAGTCATTAAAACTTGTATTCAACCACTCCGCAAATTTCTTGTTAACAAACTATAGTTTTGGCATGTCGGTTAGGACATCTACTTTGTACATGACACAAGTCATTTTTTTTTAAATTGTTTACAGACAGATTATTTCACTTATAATTCACTGTATCACAATTCCAGTGGGTCAGAAGTTTACATACACTAAGTTGAATGTGCCTTTAAACAGCTTGGAAAATTCCAGAAAATGATGTCATGGCTTTAGAAGCTTCTGATAGGCTAATTGACATCTTTTGAGTCAATTGGAGGTGTACCTGTGGATGTATGTGGATGAAAATCAAAAGAAATCAGCCAAGACCTCAGAAAAAACAATCTAGACCTCCACAAGTCTGGTTTATCCTTGGGGGCAATTTCCAAATGCCTGAAGGTACCACGTTCATCTGTACAAACAATAGTACGCAAGTATAAACACCATGGGACCACGCAGCCGTCATACCGCTCAGGAAGGAGACACGTTCTGTCTCCTAGAGATGAACATACTTTGGTGCGAAAAGTGCCAATCAATGCCAGAATAACAGCAAAGGACCTTGTGAAGATACTGGAGGAAACGGGTACTGCCACTGCTCCAAAACCGCCATTAAAAAAAGCCCGATTACGGTTTGAAACTGCACACGGGGACAAAGATCATACTTTTTGGAGAAATGTCCCCTGGTCTGATTAAAAAAAAATAGAACTGTTCGGCCATAATGACCAACGTGATGTTTGGAGGAAAAAGGGGAAGGCTTGCAAGCCGAAATTCACCATCACAACTGTGAAGCATGGTGGTGGCATCATCATGTTGTGGGGGTACTTTGCTGCAGGAGGGCCTGGTGCACTTCTTAAAATAGATGGCATCATGAGCTAGGGAAATGATGTGGATATATTGAAGTAACATCTCAAGACATCAGTCAGGAAGTTAAAGCTTGGTCGCAAATGGGTCTTCCAAATGGACAATGACCCCAAGCATACTTCCAAAGTTGTGGCAAAATGTCTTAAGGACAACAAAGTCAAGGTATTGGAGTGGCCATCACAAAGCCCTGACCTCAATCCTATAGAAAATTTGGGGGCAGAACTGAAAAAGCGTGTACGAGCAAGGAGGCCTACAAACCTGACACAGTTACACCAACTCTGTCAGGAGGAATGGGCCAAAATTCACCCAACTTATTGTGGGAAGCTTGTGGAAGGCTACCCGAAACATTTGACCCAAGTTAAACAATTTAAAGGCTATGCTAACAAATACTAATTGAGTGTATGTAATCTTCTGACCCACTGGTAATGTGATGAAAGAAATAAAAGCTTAAATAAATCATTCTCTCTACTATTATTCTGACATTTCACATTCTTAAAATAAAGTGGTTATCCTAACTGACCTGAGACAGGGAATTTTTACTTGGATTAAATGTCAGGATTTGTGAAAAACGAAGTTTAAATGTATTAGGCTAAGGTATGTAAAATTCCGACTTCAACTGTACATAGGCGTAGAGGCCCATTATCAGCAACCATCACTCCTGTGTTCCAATAACACATTGTGTTAGCTAATCCAAGTTTATAATTTTAAAAGGCTAATTGATCATTAGAAAACCCTTTTGCAATTATGTTAGCACAGCTGAAAACTGTTGTTCTGATTAAAGAAGCAATAAAACTGGCCTTCTTTAGACTGGTTGAGTACCTGGAACATCAGCATTTGTGGGTTTGATTACAGGCTCAAAATGGCCAGAAACAAAGACCTTTCTTCTGAAACTCGTCAGTCTATTCTTGTTCTGAGAAATTAAGGCTATTCCATGCGAGAAATTGCCAAGAAACTGAAGATCTCGTGTAACGCTGTGTATTAATCCCTTCACAGAACAGCACAAACTTTCTTGGTGCGTGGTGTAGGCACTGGTGGTAATGGGCTGGAGACACGCACCACAAGGCTAGTGCGTGGAGGAGGAACAGGGCTCTGGAGACGCACAGGAAGCCTGGTGCGTGGTGTAGGCACTGGTGGTACTGGGCTGGGGCGGGGAGGTGGCGCCGGAAATACCGGACCGTGCAGGCGTACTGGCTCCCTTGAGCACTGAGCCTGCCCAACCTTACCTGGTTGTATGCTCCCCGTCGCCTGACCAGTGCGGGGAGGTGGAATAACCCGCACCGGGCTATGTAGGCGAACCGGGGACACCATGCGTAAGGCTGGTGCCATGTAAGCCGGCCCGAGGAGACGCACTGGTGGCCAGATGCGTTGGGCCGGCTTCATGACATCCGGCTCAATCCTCAATCTAGATCTACCAGTGCGGGGAGGTGGAATAACCCGCACCGGGCTATGAACACGTACAGGAGACACCATGCGCTCTACTGCGTAACACGGTGTCTGCCCGTACTCTCGCTCTCCATGGTAAGTACAGGGAGTATGCGCAGGTCTCCTACCTGACTTCGCCACACTCCCTTTCAGCCTCCCCCCTAAGAAATGTTTGGGTTGTACTCACGGGCTTCCAGCCTTGCTTCCGTGCTGCCTCCTCATATCGCCTACTCTCGGCTTTAGCTGCCTCCAGCTCTTCACGAGGGAGGCGATATTCTCCCGGTTGTGCCCAAGGTCCCTTTCCATCTAATATCTCCTCCCATGTCCATGAATCCTGTGTAGGTGGGTCCTGTTGCTGTTTCACATGCTGCTTGGTCCTTAGGTGGGTAATTCTGTCACGATCGTCGTAGTGAGGAGAAGAAGTGGACCAAGGCGCAGCGTGTGAGAAATACATCTTCCTTTTATTGTATGAAGACGTAACACGAAACGAAACACTCTTACCACAAAACTAACAAAACAAAACAAACGACCGTGAAGCTATAAACGAAAGTGCACACACAAGCTACTAACGTTCAACATAGACAATTACCCACATAAACCTAGTGCCTATGGCTGCCTTAAATATGGCTCCCAATCAGAGACAATTAATGACATCTGTCTCTGATTGAGAACCATTCAGGCAACCATAGACACAGCTAGACACCTATACTAAACACAAACCCATCTACTCTATTTAACCCCCTAAACCATACAACCACCTTAGACACTACAAAAACACATACATTCCCCATGTCACACCCTGACCTAACTAAAATAATAAAGAAAACAAAGAATACTAAGGCCAGGGTGTGACAGCTACCATCAAAAATATCACCAAAGCAGCCAGAATAATTACAGAGAGCAACGTGAAATACCTAAATACTCATCATAAAACATTTATGAAAAATACATGGTGTACAGCAAATGAAAGATAAACATCTTGTGAATCCAGCCAATATTTCCGATTTTTTTAAGTGTTTTACAGCGAAAACACAATATAGCATTATATTAGCTTACCACAATAGCCAAACACACAACCGCATTCATTCACCGCAAAGATAGCATTCGCAAAAACCAGCAAAAGATATAAAATTAATCACTAACCTTGACCAACTTCATCAGATGACAGTCTTATAACATCATGCTACACAATACATATATGTTTTGTTCGAAAATGTGCATATTTAGAGGTACAAATCTTGGTTTTACATTGTGAATACGTAGCCAAAATGCACAAAATTCTCCGGAGATATTTTGGACAGTCACCTAATCTAATCAAAGAACTCATCATAAACTTTACTAAAAAATACATGTTGGAGAGCAAATGAAAGATACACTAGTTCTTAATGCAATCGCCGTGTTAGATTTTTTAAAATAACTTTACCATAACAAACAGCTTACGTTATAGCGAGACAGCGCTCGCAAAAAGGAAAGAAAATAGGACTAAACATTTTCCACAGAAATACGAAATAACATCATAAATGGTTCTTACTTTTGCTGAGCTTCCATCAGAATCTTGTACAAGGAGTCCTTTGTCCAGAATAAATCTTTGTTTGGTTTTAGAATGTCCTCTTCTCCTGTCGAATTAGCAACATTAGCTAGCCATGTGGCGCGAACATGCCCAAATTCTCCTGACGCAAAGAAAGGAAAATTCCAAAACTCGCAATAAACGTTGAATAAACTGATACAACACGGTTGAAAAAAACTACTTTATGATTTTTTTTATCACATCTATCAAATAAAATCAGAGCCGGAGACATCCACCGTCTATACCGAACGCTTTTCAGAAGCCAATGCTGATGTCCTTCCCGCGCCTAGGTAGAGAAAGGAAATTGTGGTCACGTCATTCCAAGAGCTCTTGTTCGACCTCAGATCAAGCTAGACACCCCATTCTACCTTCCACTGCCTGTTGACATCTAGTGGAAGGCGTATGCAGTGCATGCAAATCCATAGAAATTAGGCAATTGAATAGGCAGGCACTGGAACAGAGCATCGTTATCAGATTTTTCACTTCCTATCTGGAAGTTTGCTGCCAAATGAGTTCTGTTTTACTCACAGATATAATTCAAACAGTTTTAGAAACTTGAGAGTGTTTTCTATCCAATAGTAATAATAATATGCATATTGTACGATCTAAAATAGAGTGCGAGGCCGTTTAAATTGGGCACGATTTTTTCCAAAGTGGAAATAGCGCCCCCCTATTGATGATATTTATTACCCATACACATGTAATTGTTTTAAGAAAGTAATATCAATGACCATCAAGCTTTTAAGTAATAAAAATGTGTCTGTCATCATACAGATTGGGGTGGATAAAGGGGTGATCAAGCAGCGCTCCACCTACTCCATTCTTTGTCCCGTCTCCCCGACACTGCCAGCTTTCCCCTGGTACAACCTCCATAGGTACATCGCCAACAGCCAATCGGAGCCTGACCAGCATGCTGCCGGCACCCAGAAGGACCCATCTAAGAAACACTCAATCTTTCCCCCTCTGGACACACAGAGCTGCACCTCCCCTGATAAATGGCCTCCTTCTCAGTTCAAGATGTCACACCCACACGCTTCACACCGATTTGCTGTCCCATCCCACCCCCTGGCTTCCGGCCCTCCTGCCCGGATGAGACAGACCCATCCGCACGTCCACCCCAGGTCCTCATTGACTGGCCAGGAAAAGGTTAATGATGAGGTCAACAGGCCAGAGATTGCATCGCCTGAGGAATTGTCTGAGGAAGTTCAACGGAGAGGCGCAGAAATTGCGAATATGTATAAAGCACAGCTGAAAGAGAGGATGGCCCAAAAGAGAAAGGAAGAGATTCTGAAGAAAAGGGTAAACAACGATGACAAGAACGATGACACTGAGGCCTCCTGCTCCTCTGCAGTAAAACAATCCAATACCCCTGCCACAGCCCCCGAGCGCCCGGCCAGCCCAGACGCCACGCCAGTGGCCGCCCGAGAGGACACTCAGGGGGACACCCAGCAGGACCTGGCAGAGGTTGTGAATGTGCTCAAGAGGCAATCATCTGATCTATACCTGCCTGACGACGTTTGTGAGGAGTCACTCACATGGAAGTCCATTTACGAGGAGCTGTGCCCGCTCGCTCACAGGGTGAACACAGAAGCTGACTACATCAAGGCGCTCCGCGTCATCACTGAGAAGGCTGTGACTCCCTCGTGCTCGTCTGAGGATGATGTGTCTCAGAGTGTGAGTGAGGTCACAAGTCAGGAGGGGAGTAGTGAAAGTGAGGAGAGCATGAGTGGACAACAGCAGAGATGTCTACACAGGGAACCTTATGGTGAGAGGGACAGGAAGGAGATTGATAGTGGTAAAATGGAAGGGAGATATGCAACCGCCAATGCATTGTCTATGATGGCATCAGAACATTTCAGGCATCCCTGTGATTGGCAGATAGCAGGTTGATTGGCATGTCGGACCCCGCGAACACTGGTAAGTACAACACAACCCACTAATAGCCTACCACATAACACACCGCTGTCTGTGCGGGTCGCTACACAGCCCCCCCACCACAAAGTCCCTCGTCCCCGAGGGAACAAACAAAGTCTCTGAAGCGACCCGGAGGTCTCCTTTGCCTGCCTGGCCGTGATGGTCGTGGAGTGTCCAGATGTGAAACGGGGCTCCATCCGTGGCAGGGGGCTGCCCCTCTGAGACCCAGGGGATGAAGGAAGGGATATGGGGGACAAGGAAGCGGGAACAGGGAATACAGTCCGTGGCTCCGGGGAACCACGCAGTGACACAGGGAGGGAGACAGGGGGAGTGGGCTGTCTGGAGCCTTGTCTGCGGCACCTGGGGGTGGGTGCCTGGAGAATGTCATTGCCAGAGAGGGGAATTGTGGAGGTCCCTGGGGTTTGGGGAGCAGAGGCCCCTCTGTATGGGGCTAACCTGTCCCGGTGCAGTGCCACCTTTCTCCCCCTGGGAGGAAGCTGCACACGGTAAACAACCTCCCCTACCCTCTCCAGGACGCTGCAGGGTCCCACCCAGTGACTGTCCAACTTGGGGCATCTGCCTTTTTTCCTTAGGGGGCTGTAGACCCAGACCAGCTCCCAGCCACAAAGTGCCTTCCCCGGGTGTGCACGTCATAGTTCCTTTTCTGCCTCACAACTGCATTCACCGGATCTCTCTCCTCAGCATGAGGAGGGCAGGCGTGCAGGAGGTGGAGTCTTGGACGGCGGAGCGGCATGCCATGAGGACCATAGGCAGGTGCTTGTCCCAGTCACAATGGTGTTTGGCAGAGACGATGGCCAGCTGCTGTTCAAGCGTTTTGTTGAAGCGCTCCACAAGGCCATCACTTGGATGGAGAGGATGGAGAGGAGTAGTGCGGGTTTTGTGCATACCCAGCCTCTCACACATGGTGGTAAACACACAGGACTCAAAGTTTCTGTCTTGGTCGCTGTGGATGGACTCTGCAGCTCCAAACCTGCTGAACATCCTCGCCGTCAGGGCGTTGACGATGGTCTCTGACTCCTGGTCAGGCAGAGCATAGGCCTCGGGCCATTTTGTGAAATAGTCCATGGCCGTGAGCACCCAGCGGTTTCCACTGTCTGTGGTGGGGAACGGCCCAACTACATCCACTCCCACCCTCTCCATGGTAGCCCCCACTGGGAACTGTTGGAGCTGAGCATGAGAGCGGCCTGGGGGGCCCTTTCTCGCTGTGCAGTTATCACAGCGGCGGCAAAAGTCTTCCACATCCCTCTTGTGCTGCCCCCAGTAAAAGCCCTGACGGAGGCAGCGCAGTGTTTTTGTGACCCCAAAGTGTCCAGTCCCCACCCACCCATGAGTACTCTGGAGCACAGCCTCCCGCAATGCTTTTGGAACCACCACCTGCCACCTCTCCTCTCCCGTAGCTGACTCCTTCCATGCCCACTGTAGCACGCCATCAGTCAGCCGCAGTCGCTCAAACTTTGACCACTACCATTTGGTCGCGAGTAAGAGCGCTGTCACCTCTTTCCAAGGTGGCCTCACCTGCACCTCTACCCACACTAACACTGGCTGTAGGTCTGTGTCCCGTCCCTGCTGCTGCCCCCATTCAGCCACGTCGACAGTCTGCAGCTCACAGCAGACAGGCCCGCTCGCCCGACACACTGTGGCACAGACCCCCTCCTCTGCACACAGCTCTCTCTCCCGTTCCTCTCTCCGCTCACAGTGGCGGCAGCCGTCTACAGTACAGGGCGTTGGAGTGGCGTGCCCCTGCCCTGTGCACCACTGTAAAGTCATACGGCTGAAGCTCCTCCAACCAGCGTGCCACCTGCCCCTCTGGCTCTCTGAAAGACATGAGCCACTGGAGAGCAGAGTGGTCAGTCCTTACAGTAAAGGGCAGGCCACCCAGGTAATACTTGAAGTGTTTTACGGAAGCCGCAACAGCCAAGAGCTCCCGCCGGGTGACACAGTAGCGGCGCTCATGTTTGTCAAATGTTTTGCTGAAGTACGCCACCACTCTCTCCCCCTCTGGCCCCACCTGGGCCAGCACCCCACTGTTAAAGGAATTTAATTCCTATGTTTATCAACCAATTCAATTAAAACACTCTGCCCATACATAAGAATTTGTAAGATACTTATCAGCATAAAATGGACAGAAACCAGTCTTAAAATCAATCAATCAATAGCGTTTATTCTCGAGAGTACTGATCATAATACATTTTACATCAGGTTATATAATAAAGATGATGTCATAGGTTTTAATGTCCATCCTCCTCTCGGATACAATGGCAGTATAGTTAGCGTTCTCATTACTGTCTGCCACCTGTTAAACTATCTGCAACCAACCCAAGGTCTTTCCCCTCCCTGGGTAGATACATCATTCAAGCCTGTTTGAAGATAAACCCATTCTTTCTAACAAGGAACATATTACACTCAGCATTATGATTATAATAAGTTTCATTCATACAGTAACATCTAAGTCAAATGTATACATATTTTAGTCATTTATTCATAAAAATCCCATAACACCCACCCATGCCCACATTGCTCGCGTCTGTGTCCAGGATAAAGGGCAAGGTGAGGTCAGGGGGGGTGAGCACGGGGGCCTCGATCAGTGCACGTTTGAGGGTGTTGAAGGCCTCCTCACACTCCACTGTCCAAGTGAAAGCCTTGTCCTTCGGCAGCAGGCGGTTCAGGGGAGCAGCGACGCCTGAGAAGCCCTGTACAAACCTCCTGTAATACGAGGCCAGGCCCAGGAAGCTCTTCAGCTGACGCTGGTCGGTGGGGGTGGGCCAGTCTCGGACAGCCCCCACCTTGTCCTCCATGGTGCTGATCCCTTCCGTCCCCACTCGGTGGCCCAAGAAGGACACCGCTCTCCTCATGAAGTGGCACTTGTCGGGGTGGAGCTTCAGACCTGCGGCAGCCACCCGCTCCAGCACATGCCGTTGCGCCACCAGGGCTGACTGGAAGGAGCTGCCATGGGCCAGGATGTCATCAAGGTACACCAGACACTGCTGTCGGGGGATGCCATCCAGCACCCTGTCAATCAAACGCTCAAAAGTAGCTGGAGCGTTGCACAGGCCGAAGCACAGGACCTTGAACTGCCAGTGTCCTCTGTTAGTGGAGAACCCAGTTTTGGCTCTGGCCTCTGGGGAGAGGGGCACCTGCCAGTAGCAACTGCTGAGGTCTAGTGAGGAGAACCAGGAGGACCCCCTAACCAGGTCCAGCGACTCATCGATACGTGGTATGGGGTATGAGTCCTTCCTGGTTACCTCATTCAGCCGCCTGTAGTCCGCACAACCTCAGCTTGCCCCCCATCTTTGGAACCACGATGACTGGTTCCAACACAGCCTTGTCTGCCGCCTCCTGGCGTGCCAGCGGGATACGGCGGGGACGCATCTTGATGGGTCGAGCATCACCTGTGTCGATCTCATGCTGCAGCAGATGAGTCTGACCCACCTCTTCCTCACTCAGCGCAAAGCTGTCTCTGAATTCAAACAGCCACTGCCACAACCGTTCCTGCTGCTCGGGGTCAAGACCAACACAGTTCCTCCCCCATATCTCCCTCACTGTAGACAGTGTCCTCTCCTCTCCCATCTGGGGTAGCTGGGCTGGGGGTGTGTGGCCCGGGCTCACAGAGGGCTTTGTCGTGGAGGTAGCTGGGAGAATGTAACACACAGCCGTAGGTGACAGGGGGGCTGGGGAAAAGGCACACACAGATGTGGGGGGGTGGCGGCAGCCATGAGTCTCTGCTGCTTTAACTGTTGGAGTAAAGGGTATGTTGGGTTGAGTGAATGTGACATTAGGGAGGGCCATAGTGACTGCCGGCCCTCCCTGGAAGCTCAGTGTGCCCCCATTTAGGTCTAACTGGCAGCCTGTGCTCCTAAGAAAGTCCAACCCCAGTATGCAAGGGTCCTGCACAGCCGCCACCTACACAGGATGACGCACAGACCTGCCCCCTACTGTCAGAGTCATTATTCCCTTCCCTTTCATGTGTGCCAGCTCACCTGTGACTGTGCGGAGCTGCACAGTTGTGGGCTCACACTGAGTCCAACCTGGCACAATATCTGGCCTCACCAGGGTTACTGTGGACCCAGTGCAGCAGGGCAGAGCAGGGCACCCCCTCCACATGCCCCCCTGCACGGAGGGGGCCATGTGAGCATGTGCCCCAGATTCCTCGTCCCACCGGGTTGACGTCACCCCTTCGGTCCGCCAACCAGAATCCACGCGAAGCACAGTTGACGAAGGACTCATGCTGGCTTCAGCCGCCATCACTCTAACGTCCTCCCTCAAGCGGCCTCTGGGCTCCGATGCCCTGGCGATCTCTTCAGCCAGCTCCTCCGACGTCCATGCACACGCACCTCCTTGGCCATAATTGTCCCCTACCTCCACCTTCACTTTCGGGTTTCCTCAAAGCATTGTCAACCCCCGTTCTCACCTACGGTAGCTAGCCATAGAAGTCCGCTAGCTAGCTGGCTAACTTTTATCAACGTTTTTACTTCTGACACCAATGTAATGACCTGACTAGATCATAAAGGAACAATTGTCCAGAAAGAGGGTTGAGTTTACGAATTGACGGTTTATTAACCCAACTTTACACAGGCTACTGTTTGGCCGTAGCCCACGCCAAATAAACGAAAGATGCCCCACAAGCCAACCGTGACCTTCTCTTGTGAAGCCCAGACGTAAGAGAGAGAACAATGGCTAAACCTGGTCTTAACTTCCAATGCTCCATCCCCCTGCCCAACCCCCCTCCACGCCACTCCGCCAACCACCAGGATGACCAGCATCAGAACATTCCAAGCATCCCCGTGATTGGCAGATAGCAGGTTGATTGGCATGTCGGACCCCGCGAACACTGGCAAGTACAACACAACCCACTAATAGCCTACCACATAACATACCGCTGTCTGTGCGGGTCGCTACAATACTATTTAGCTACCTACATTGATTGATTAATATTCTTATGTAGTGATGTAACCTCCACAAACTACTGGTGTATTCATTAGTCGGATTCCGTTGCAAACGTTTTTGTGTTGCAGTTTGCAACGGAAAGTTTACTCCAAACATAAAACGCTTTGCAAGGACACATTCAGGTAAGTCCCTCCCCGTTTTAGTTCAGTTTGGTTCCTAGAAAGTAAATGGCTTCTGTTGACAAAACGTTTGCAACAGAAAATGTTTTGCTGCAAATCAGACTAATGAATACACCTCTGGACTAATGGCTCTTTCAATGTGTTCTGCTAAACAGGTTGGACACCACAGGACGACAAGAACCTGTTATTCTGGGAATGGAAGTACGGCAAGGGTACTCCCTCTATCCCCTTTGACAGCGTACCCTTCATGTTTATCGGACACAAACTTATGGGATGCCACAGGGGCCAGGGAAAGTGTGGATTCAAGAAGAGGCTGTCAGGATTTGGCCAGGATTGTTCAGGTTTTGGTCACTAGATGCCCCCATTGCGCCTTTTTGAACCTTTTGTTTTTCCCTTGTTCTAGTTATTATTTGCACCTGTGCCTCATTTCCTTGTAGGTATTTAAACCCTTAGTGTTCCTCAGTTCTTTGCTCTGTGTTTGTATGTTAGCACCCAGCCCCAGCCATGCTGTGAACATTTATTTCTCTAGTTGGATTTTCCTGAGGTACTCTGGTTTTGTTCTTGTTTATTTTTGATTATTCTTTTGAGGTTTGTTTTTCCCTGCTGTTCTTACCACTTTGTGGATTTTCATTGTATCTTGGAGGATATTCATTTTTTCTCTTGGCATTACTTTTGACGTTGTGGATTTATATTTTTTGCCTGAAGATCTTTTTCCTTTATTAAACCACCGTCTCTAGTACTGCTGTGTCTGCCTCATCTTCTGGGTTCTGCCAACTATTAGTGACTGTTTCTCACACCGGGTCCTGACAGAGGCAGGAACTTGAGGATCAAAGGGTGCTACTATTTATGATATTCTGAAATGGCTTTTAAGTGTTCCATGTAGCTACAGATTGTTACACCAGATAATGTGATCTAACAAAATATTTTTGGTATCCATTACTGGGAGTTACAGGTTAGATACCGTTTGGTGTAGCACAGAGAATTTTCCACCAACCATATATTGGCAATGCTGTCTTCATCCTTAAGTCTTTGGTTAGATCACATTATCAGGTGTAACAATCTGTAGCTAGGATGTATTTTGCATCTAAACCTGAATCGAATTCATTAGGGCACACTATGGAAAAGCGTTAAAAAGCATTGTGCAACTGAAAACGTAAAGGAGCTTTTCTTATTGGAGTAGAGGTTGTCCCTCCCTATTTCATTACATGTTCTTCCATATGGTGCCTAATGAATACGACCCTGGTTCCATCAATGCTTCTAGGTGGTTGACCAATCTCAACAACCACAACCAATCTCAACAATTCCATTCTTACCTACCACTAATTTTCTCCAACATCCTCAAAGTTCTACAGCTGCACCAATGAGAGCATCCTGACTGGCTGCATCACAGCTTGGTATGGCATCAGCTTTGTATCCGCAAGGCGCTACAGAGGGTAGTGCGTACGGCCCAGTACATCACTGGAGCAGTGCTACCTGCCATCCAGGACTTCTATACCAGGCGGTGTCAAAAGAAGCCCCTAAAATGATCAGACTCCAGCCACCCATGCCATAGACTGTTCTCTCTGCTACAGCACGGCAAGCGGTACCAATGCAACAAGTCTTGAACCAACAGGACTTTGAACCGTGTCTACCCCCAAGCCTTAAGACTGCTAAATAGTTAATCAAATAGCTACCCAGACTATCTGCATTGACCCTTTTTGCACTAACTCTTTTGACTCATCACATACGCTGCCGCTACTGTTTATTATCTATCCTGTTGCCTAGTCACTTTACCCCTACCTATATGTACATATCTACCTCAATAACCTCGTACCCTTGCACACACGGTTGAGGAGGGTTATGTCTATTTCCATCAAACAAGCTCTCCAGACAAACCCAGCCTCGGTGCAGTGGAAGATACAGTATTTCCTCAAAATACCCAGTGTCACTGACCACAAGGGCCATCCTATTGGAAAGGTATTACTATACTATGACCATGGGATCTATTGCATTGGACTCTCTTTAGGCTACATAACTAGTGTCTATATGTCTGTTCGGTAGACAGATGTAATAAAACCTTGATCTCTTAAAATTCCCTGTGGAATACAGGTATCTGACCCTGTAACAGTGGTTAGGGGTATTTTCTCCCTACTTAACAAAAGCCACTCACTCCTCGTTCCCTCAGGGTGCAGATCAGATGGACGACAGGGTCAAAGGTTACATCCGAGCGTTGGTGCAGCAGGGGGTGAGGAAGGTGAAGGAGGTAAAGAACCAGATGGTCCAGTACGTGTGGACGGAGCTGTACCGAGACACGACCCCGCCGCCGCTGAGGCGCTTCTTCCCCACAGAGAAAACCATCCATGCCGTCATGGCTCAGGTCATCGCAGAGGAACACTACAGCAACATAGACCTGGTCAACCTGCTGGTGAGAAGGCTGTGCTGCACTCCATCATTCCCACCTATTCATCAGATATTTGGATTGTCTTCTGAGATAAGGCCATTGGGGCTTGTGGTGTTAGCTGTATGTTTTCAATGCAATTTATGAACAGTTTGTATGCACATTTTACTGACTATTGTTTCATTAGTCTACTTTTTGATATAGTCCCAAAACATTCTGCATGTCAACATTCATGCTTTCAGTATATATTGCTTTCAGTCTCCTGATGCCCAAAATTAAGCAAGTGAATATGTTGGGTAAGGATAAACCGACAGTTGTGCTGAGCACATGAGACATTGATACGTTATATTCTTCTAGAATCAATGAGTAAATATCAAGAATTGAAATGACAATTGAATAGTTTCCAAAATCCCAGTCTGTAGCTTTCAGTTTGGATGATTGTGTGTCAGTGCCTGTTTCTGTGCATGATAGAAAGACACTTGACAAGGCTTTATTATACAATTCAGGAACGCACATGCAGAGTTTTCCACGGATTCAAGAAAAATGAAAATGCACAACAGCTTTGTGGTACGTTATCCTTACATGGGAAGAGCAGAGAGCCACTGAAAATGTTGTCATCAGACCAGAGCCTGGAGTCTTTCCAGAGACTCCTTTCACCACCAACAAGGCTGTGTTTACTAATTGATCTTTTCACATCAGATCTTTTTCAGAACTGATCTGATTGGTCAAAAGACCAATTAGTGAAAAAAAGATCAGATCTAGGCTGCCTGTCTAAACGCAGCCAGAGTCACTAATTTGGATACATAGTCATTGCCTCCATTGCAATTTTAGTAATTTAGCAGACGTTCTCATCCAGAGTGACTTACATGAGCAATTAGGGTAAAGTGCCTTGCTCAAAGGGCACAGACAGATTTTTCACCTAGTCGGCTGATTCTAACCAGAAACCTTTCTATTACTGGCCCAACGCTCTTAACCGCTAGGCTACCTTGGCTGGGCCTGGCTGCAAGTGGGTGAGCCCTCCAAGGCCCACCCAATGGCTGCACCCCTGTACAGTCATGTGAAATCCATAGATTAGGGACTAATGAATTAATTTCAATTGACCTCCTTATATGGACTGTAACTCAGTAAATTCTTTGAAGTTGCGTTCATATTGGCCTTCCGTTGGCGCAGCGGTCTAAAGCACTGCATCTCAGTGCAAGAGGCGTCACTACAGTCCCTGGTTTGATTCCAGGCTGTATCACATTCGGCTGTGATTGGGAGTCCCATAGGGTGACAATTGTAAAAATTCTGTAATGTTGCAATAATGCATTCATGCAGGAGGAAATGCAATGATTGCGCTAGTGCATATGCGTGAAAGTGGTCTGCACATTATCCCCGGAGATGCCAAACTCGGGCAAAGTGTCCCCCATATGACGTCACAGTGATGTCATAATGAGTGGAGAAAAAACACCTGCATCAGAGACAGTGCAAAGGTTTTCATACTCTGCCACATCCTGAAGAGTTACCTTGTTGTACATTTACTACTGGAATCTACATTGAATTTACAACATGTACAGTTTTTCTTATGAATACATTACATTTACATTTAAGTCATTTAGCAGACGCTCTTATCCAGAGCGACTTACAAATTGGTGCATTCACCTTATGATATCCAGTGGAACAACCACTTTACAATAGTGCATCTAACTCTTTTAAGGGGGGGGGGGTTAGAAGGATTACTTTATCCTATCCTAGGTATTCCTTAAAGAGGTGGGGTTTCAGGTGTCTCCGGAAGGTGGTGATTGACTCCGCTGACCTGGCGTCGTGAGGGAGTTTGTTCCACCATTGGGGTGCCAGAGTAGCGAACAGTTTTGACTGGGCTGAGCGGGAACTGTACTTCCTCAGAGGTAGGGAGGCGAGCAGGCCAGAGGTGGATGAACGCAGTGCCCTTGTTTGGGTGTAGGGCCTGATCAGAGCCTGAAGGTACGGAGGTGCCGTTCCCCTCACAGCTCCGTAGGCAAGCACCATGGTCTTGTAGCGGATGCGAGCTTCAACTGGAAGCCAGTGGAGAGAGCGGAGGAGCGGGGTGACGTGAGAGAACTTGGGAAAGTTGAACACCAGACGGGCTGCGGCGTTCTGGATGAGTTGTAGGGGTTTAATGGCACAGGCAGGGAGCCCAGCCAACAGCGAGTTGCAGTAATCCAGACGGGAGATGACAAGTGCCTGGATTAGGACCTGCGCCGCTTCCTGCGTGAGGCAGGGTCGTACTCTGCGAATGTTGTAGAGCATGAACCTACAGGAACGGGTCACCGCCTTGATGTTAGTTGAGAACGACAGGGTGTTGTCCAGGATCACGCCAAGGTTCTTAGCACTCTGGGAGGAGGACACAATGGAGTTGTCAACCGTGATGGCGAGATCATGGAACGGGCAGTCCTTCCCCGGGAGGAAGAGCAGCTCCGTCTTGCCGAGGTTCAGCTTGAGGTGGTGATCCGTCATCCACACTGATATGTCTGCCAGACATGCAGAGATGCGATTCACCACCTGGTTATCAGAGGGGGGAAAGGAGAAGATTAATTGTGTGTCGTCTGCATAGCAATGATAGGAGAGACCATGTGAGGATATGACAGAGCCAAGTGACTTGGTGTATAGCGAGAATATGAGAGGGCCTAGAACAGAGCCCTGGGGGACACCAGTGGTGAGAGCACGTGGTGCGGAGACAGATTCTCGCCACGCCACCTGGTAGGAGCGACCTGTCAGGTAGGACGCAATCCAAGCGTGGGCCGTGCCGGAGATGCCCAGCTCGGAGAGGGTGGAGAGGAGGATCTGATGGTTCACAGTATCAAAGGCAGCCGATAGGTCTAGAAGGATGAGAGCAGAGGAGAGAGAGTTAGCTTTAGCAGTGCGGAGCGCCTCCGTGACACAGAGAAGAGCAGTCTCAGTTGAATGACTAGTCTTGAAATCTGACTGATTTGGATCAAGAAGGTCATTCTGAGAGAGATAGCAGGAGAGCTGGCCAAGGACGGCACGTTCAAGAGTTTTGGAGAGAAAAGAAAGAAGGGATACTGGTCTGTAGTTGTTGACATCGGAGGGATCGAGTGTAGGTTTTTTCAGAAGGGGTGCAACTCTCGCTCTCTTGAAGACGGAAGGGACGTAGCCAGCGGTCAAGGATGAGTTGATGAGCGAGGTGAGGTAAGGGAGAAGGTCTCCGGAAATGGTCTGGAGAAGAGAGGAGGGGATAGGGTCAAGCGGGCAGGTTGTTGGGCGGCCGGCCGTCACAAGACGCGAGATTTCATCTGGAGAGAGAGGGGAGAAAGAGGACAAAGCACAGGGTAGGGCAGTGTGAGCAGAACCAGCGGTGTCGTTTGACTTAGCAAACGAGGATCGGATGTCGTCGACCTTCTTTTCAAAATGGTTGACGAAGTCATCAGCAGAGAGGGAGGAGGGGGGAGGAGGGGGAGGAGGATTCAGGAGGGAGGAGAAGGTGGCAAAGAGCTTCCTAGGGTTAGAGGCAGATGCTTGGAATTTAGAGTGGTAGAAATTGGCTTTAGCAGCAGAGACAGAAGAGGAGAATGTAGAGAGGAGGGAGTGAAAGGATGCCAGGTTCGCAGGGAGGCGAGTTTTCCTCCATTTCCGCTCGGCTGCCCGGAGCCCTGTTCTGTGAGCTCGCAATGAGTCGTCGAGCCACGGAGCAGGAGGGGAGGACCGAGCCGGCCTGGAGGATAGGGGACATAGAGAGTCAAAGGATGCAGAAAGGGAGGAGAGGAGGGTTGAGGAGGCAGAATCAGGAGATAGGTTGGAGAAGGTTTGAGCAGAGGGAAGAGATGATAGGATGGAAGAGGAGAGAGTAGCGGGGGAGAGAGAGCGAAGGTTGGGACGGCGCGATACCATCCGAGTAGGGGCAGTGTGGGAAGTGTTGGATGAGAGCGAGAGGGAAAAGGATACAAGGTAGTGGTCGGAGACTTGGAGGGGAGTTGCAATGAGATTAGTGGAAGAACAGCATCTAGTAAAGATGAGGTCAAGCGTATTGCCTGCCTTGTGAGTAGGGGGGGAAGGTGAGAGGGTGAGGTCAAAAGAGGAGAGGAGTGGAAAGAAGGAGGCAGAGAGGAATGAGTCAAAGGTAGACGTGGGGAGGTTAAAGTCACCCAGAACTGTGAGAGGTGAGCCATCCTCAGGAAAGGAACTTATCAGGGCGTCAAGCTCATTGATGAACTCTCCAAGGGAACCTGGAGGGCGATAAATGATAAGGATGTTAAGCTTGAAAGGGCTGGTAACTGTGACAGCATGGAATTCAAAGGAGGCGATAGACAGATGGGTCAGGGGAGAAAGAGAGAATGTCCACTTGGGAGAGATGAGGATCCCAGTGCCACCACCCCGCTGACCAGAAGCTCTCGGGGTGTGCGAGAACACGTGGGCAGACGAGGAGAGAGCAGTATATAGAATACATTTCTTTGTTGTTGTCCCATAATTTTCACTTAGCAAAAATGAGTTAATGTCAACGCAAAATTGATTGTGAGGACGAACAAAGGTATTTTTTACATAGTCCTATGTGCCATGGTCAAAAGTAGTAAACTATGTAGGGAATAGGGTCCCATCAGAGGACAACCACTCATGATGCATCATGTACAGTATCTGTGAAGTGATACACATTGCTACAGTGTGGTTTTTACTATGTTTATGAGCTGACTAGTACTAAATATACTGTATTTCAAACATAGAAATGGATAAATTGGTTTATAGGCCTATGTGGCTCTGGTGTTTGCTGTCTGTCAGGGTGGGTGTGGTCTCCCATGGCACCACATTACATCACAATTGTGATGTCATAAATGATTGTATTCTGATATGATGACAGCCTAAATGGTTTGACATAGCGTTACTCTCATATTACGGCAACACTTACAAGTTCAATTCAGGGTCAAAATCATTTCTATATTTTGGATGGTTATTTTTGAAGTGATTGGTGGTAAGTAGTTGTGACCACTTGTGATTTAGTGTGAAAAGGCCTACTTTGTGACACAATTTAATTTAGATGATTTAAATAATAATATTTTGAAGCCATATTGTATCTTTTTCAGGATTACTGTAATTGAAGGAACTATGGGAAAGTTCTCCTTCCCAAGGCTCATCATAAGAATGGTTAGAATCTCTTTTCTCTCACCACCCTCATAGTCAAAACTCCAGTGATTTAAAATCATCACTTTGACATATAGGCCTATGAGCTTTTCTAGAATTGAAAATAACAAACTTGTATCACGATAACCTCATTACTGACTGCATGTTTGTCATCATTTTCATTTCTAGCCATGGGCAAAGCGGACTGCACAGGACGATTTCTGCACAGAAACTACTGAACTCCACAGGCCCAGAACACACCAGCCTCACAACTCCTCACAACTCCCCAGCCTTAATGTAAGTCCCATCTGCAGGCTAAATCTACGACCCACTAAAGTGGTCCAGACTAATCATGTATGGCCAATCAGTGTAAACTTTGTACTAACTACGGCTTGATCTAGTGTCAACATTATACCTTATTGATATTGTATATCAATGAAATACAATGGAAGGCACATAATAATCCAATGAGTAAAATAAAATATACCATGTTCTATTCTCAATATCCCTACTGCCCTAAAGGTGTGTAGGCAGGGCAAGGAGAACACCGATTCAACCCAGAAGAAGAGGAAAAAGAAGAGGCTAAATGAGAAGGGAACCCAGGTTGAACTAGGCATGCGGGAGGATATCCATGACCTTGACCTCGCCCATTGGAGATTGGCTAGAGAGACATGGAGAACTGAGCGAGGAAACATGAGGGAGATTAAGGCGCTGTATGGAGAAATATTTAGGCTGCACCAACTCTTGGAGGAGGTAACAAGAGCAGTTTTCTTTAATCAGACTTTCATATAAGTAGATATACTGTAGTTGCTTTAGATGTTCCCAATCCTGATACACAGAAATGAGATCTAAATAGATAGAATAGTGAAATAAGAAGGCAAGAAAAAAACGGAACACTGGAAGTATTCAGAGGAAGGTCTGCATTCTGCACTGGTAGTATTCTCAGGAAGGTCTGCATTCTGCACTGGTAGTATTCTTAAGAAGGTCTGCATTCTGCAATGGTAGTATTCTTAGGAAGGTCTGCATTCTTAGACAAAAGTTGAAAAAGAATGGAAGAATTTCTGAATTGGAATGATTCCAAAAGTTCATTTTCCTAATAGGCTAATATACAGTAATAAAACATGTTTTCTCTATGATATTTATTACCCATACACATGTAATTGTTTTAAGATGGTAATAACAATCACCATCAAGCTTTTAAGTAATACAAATGTGTCTGTCATCATACAGATTGGGGTGGATAAAGGGGTGATCAAGCAGCGCTCCACCTCCTCCATTCTTTGTCCCGTCTCCCCAACACTGCCAGCTTTCCCCTGGTACAACCTCCATAGGTACATCGCCAACAGCCAATCGGAGCCTGACCAGCATGCTGCCGGCACCCAGAAGGACCCATCTAAGAAACACTCAATCTTTCCCCCTCTGGACACACAGAGCTGCACCTCCCCTGATAAATGGCCTCATTCTCAGTTCAAGAAGTCACACCCACACGCTTCACACCGATTTGCTGTCCCATCCCACCCCCTGGCTTCCGGCCCTCCTGCCCGGATGAGACAGACCCATCCGCACGTCCACCCCAGGTCCTCATTGACTGGCCAGGAAAAGGTTAAGGATGAGGTCAACAGGCCAGAGATTGCATCGCCTGAGGAATTGTCTGAGGAAGTTCAACGGAGAGGCGCAGAAATTGCGAATATGTATAAGGCACAGCTGAAAGAGAGGATGGCCCAAAAGAGAAAGGAAGAGATTCTGAAGAAAAGGGTAAACAACGATGACAAGAACGATGACACTGAGGCCTCCTGCTCCTCTGCAGTAGAACAATCCAATACCCCTGCCACAGCCCCCGAGCGCCCGGCCAGCCCAGACGCCACGCCAGTGGCCGCCCGAGAGGACACTCAGGGGGAAACCCAGCAGGACCTGGCAGAGGTTGTGAATGTGCTCAAGAGGCAATCATCTGATCTATACCTGCCTGACGACGTTTGTGAGGAGTCACTCACATGGAAGTCCATTTACGAGGAGCTGTGCCCGCTCGCTCACAGGGTGAACACAGAAGCTGACTACATCAAGGCGCTCCGCGTCATCACTGAGAAGGCTGTGACTCCCTCGTGCTCGTCTGAGGATGATGTGTCTCAGAGTGTGAGTGAGGTCACAAGTCAGGAGGGGAGTAGTGAAAGTGAGGAGAGCATGAGTGGACAACAGCAGAGATGTCTACACAGGGAACCTTATGGTGAGAGGGACAGGAAGGAGATTGATAGTGGTAAAATGGAAGGGAGATATGCAACCGCCAATGCATTGTCTATGATGGCAAGCCGAGGGAAAGAAGAGCTTAATGCCATGAGCTACGCAGACAGGATCAAATATTTCAAGGACGAGGCTAAGAGAAATGAAGAGATGATGAAGATTGAAAGGAGGAAGGAAAAAGCCAGGGACGAAGAGCTCAAAAAGTGGGAAAAGAGACAGAAGAAATTGAAGAAATTGAATGAGGAGGAAAGGAAAAGGACAGAAAATATGGAAAAAAACAAGTTAGAAGAGCAGAGGAAAAGGGAGAAGGCAGAGATGAAACTAAAGATCGAACATCAGAAAAAGAGACAAGAGGAAGAGAAAAAAAGAGAGAAAAAAGAAACAAACAAGCAGGAGATGCAACAGAAGGCCCGTGCAAAAGAAGAGAAAAAGAGGGCAGAGGAAGAGAAAAAGATGGAGAAAAAGAGGGCAGAGATGTTGAAAAAGATTGAGAAACAGAGGATGGAGGAGGAGAGGAACAGGGAAAAGGAGAGAATGAAGGTGTTGGAGATGCAGCAAAAGGCACGAGAGAAAGAAGAGAAGAGGAGGAAAGAGGAACAGAAAAGGAGATTGAAGATACAGCAGGAACAAGAGAAGGAGGAACAGAAAAGGCAGACAAGGATACGGGACGAGGATAAGAAGAGAGCAGAGCTTCAAAGAATAAAAGATCACGAGGCCAGGTTCAAGATGGAGATGGAGAAACTGTATGAGAGAGAAGAGAGGAATGCACAGATTGAAAGAGAAAAGAGGCGTGCGCTGTGTCAGAAAAAAGGGCAGACACAGAGAGCAAAACAGGTGGTGGCATACGAGGTCACAGCGTCTACATCTGACGCCTCTGTGCGGAGGGAAGAGAGGGAGCAGCGTCCAGAGACCGCTCACACACAGTCTGCGAAGAGGAGAACAAGGAAGAAGCAGAAGAAAGCGGCGGACGAGGCATTGACAACTTTTGAGTAGATGACAAAAGAAAATACTAACAAAAAAAATGAGAAAATAAGCAAAAGGAGGAAAATATTATAAGGAAGCCAGGCATGAGGGTGAAGAGGAGGAAACATGAGAGAGGAGGAAGGGAGACCAGAGTGGTTTATCAGGAGGTCAGTAGAAGATACAGAATTCAAGTTCTGATGGACAGAATCAGGAAGGACCATGGGATAAAAGGTAAATGAGATTAGCAGTAAAGAGCTGAGTGGATCAAAAGAAAGTAATGGAAAACACAAGGGGGGAGGCAAGATAAACAGAGACCCAGAAAAAAGAGGTGAAAACATTTTATAAGAGTAAAAGAGAGGAGATTGAACTAGAATTCCGATGGACATATGGCCAAAATAACTATCTAAATAACTAAGGATGAGCAGAAAAGGAGAAGACCAAGAGCACAGGAAAAAGAGCCAACAGACATGTCAAAAAGAACTGAAGTCTGCCTCTTCTACTTCTCTTTTAAAGTTGCTTTGGTTTCCTTTTGTCCTCTTTCCAAGCCTGTTCAAGTCTGAGATAGATGAAAAGAGCAGCCAAAGAAACAGATCTGTTGAAGCATCAATAGGAAAGGATGTAAGGGAGGGAGGCAGGAAGAGGAAAACACAGAAGAGCAGATGAGGTAAGTGCTTGGGCTTGTGATGAGAGGATAGGGGCTCCAGAACTGGGGTTCATGATTGACAATTCTCAGACAAATGTATTACTGTGAATCCCATTTGTTCAATAACTGTTTGATTCATTCCTGACAGGATATAATTGTTTTACAGGAGCACTCTATGTTCTGCTTCCATGTGGATTGACAGCATTGCTTTCATGAGCTGCTGGAGGACACCATGGAGGAAGAGGGTTTATGATAGGCAGTTTGCCATGGCCCTAAATGGGCTTTTGGATGTTAATTCTTCCTGCTTTATATCATACAACTTTACAATAAAAATGAATTGCAAGCATCAGCCTTTTCTGTTTGATTGTGATCAGTGCAGTAGTAATAAGATTGGTGTAAACCCAATGAATATTCTGGCAGTAGTGTTCAGTTGGTATAAAATAGTGTGATAAGAAATGATCAACATCTTATGAAAACAATATGGAAATAGAAATATCAAAAGAAGTGTTGCATTTACTTAGTAATAGCTATTTCTCCCTCATAGAGAATGGTGTCCTTGTTGTGATCAGTCCATCGACAAATGCATGTATGCGCGCACACACCCCCACAGAGAGTTAGTCATGATTTCCCTGAGTCATCAGACTCTGGTGAAGGTTTCTTTGCATCTTGAGCAGTCTGTGTTGTATCCTTGCCGGACTCATCTATAACAATATCGAAGGCCGCCTCTTCTTCTACCCTCTTCACTTTCTCCCCTTTCGCTGCAAGGATTTCCTCAATGTTCCTTTAGGGAAAAAAACATGAATAATAAATAAAAATATTCAGGAATAATACTCGTCTTAAGGAGGCTACACACTTCATGCAAACAGAGCGAAGGAGCATCGTATATAGTTTGTTCCAAAACTCAAGTACCTACAACTGTGTGAGAAAATGATGCTGCATTTGCGTGAAGGGTGTAGGGCCCTTTAGTCCACACAAACGTTACAGCCTATTAATACGGGATTCACTTATGACTGCAGTTCCATTTCTCTTCTGTGCAAATCACTATCAATAGGGATAATACATATCCTTGTGGCCAAAAGTTCTGAGAATGACACAAATATTAATTTCCACAAAGTTTGCTGCTTCAGTGTCTTTAGATATTTTTGTCAGATGTTACTATGGAATACTGAAGTATAATTACAAGCATTTCATAAGTGTCAAAGACTTTTATTGACAATTACATGAAGTTGATGCAAAGAGTCAATAGTGGCAGTGTTGACCCTTCTTTTCAAGACCTCTGCAATCTGCCCTGGCATGCTGTCAATTAACTTCTGGGCCACATCCTGACTGATGGCAGCCCATTCTTGCATAATCAATGCTTGGAGTTTGTCAGAATTTGTGGGTTTTTGTTTGTCCACCCGCCTCTTGAGGATTGACCACAAGTTCTCAATGGGATTAAGGTCTGGGGAGTTTCCTGGCCATGGACCCAAAATATCGATGTTTTGTTCCCCGAGCCACTTAGTTATCACTTTTGCCTTATGGCAAGGTTGTCCATTATGCTGGAAAAGGTATTGTTTGTCAGCAAACTGTTCCTGGATGGTTGGGAGAAGTTGCTCTCGAAGGATGTGTTGGTACCATTCTTTACTCATGGCTGTGCTCTTAGGCAAAATTGTGAGTGAGCCCACTCCCTTGGCTGAGAAGCAACCCCACACATGAATGGTCTCAGGATGCTTTAGTGTTGGCATGACACAGGACTGATGGTAGCGCTCACCTTGTGACTCATGTACAAAAACACTGCAACATAAACAAGTTACAACGTGTGAAATCGCCTCTATTCCATTCATACCGTAAAGGACCAAACTACATCTCCCATAATGCAACGCCAGCACCAGCCGGCAGCTCATCTAACCGTCTGCATCACAGAAAGGCATGCTAGCTAGCAACAGCAGCACTTTTAGCACTCTGTCAACTATATTAATAACAACAATAAAACTCTGAAAGTTACATGTTTCAATAGTCTCACACTCCCTTATAACAATATATACAGCATTAACCTTGGGATGTTTTATTTATTTCACGTTATGGACTTCTACAAAGGAGTAATCAGCAACACATACCTTTGTCTCACTGTTTTCTCGGACTGAGGAGAACGGGAGCTACGGGTAGTACCAGGGTGTTAGTAGGTGACACAAGCACCCAGATGAAATAAAATACATGTAATGAAACAAAACCCGAAGATGTTAACATCATTCAGCTACTGTAGCTGCCTACCTAACATCAACAGGCAGCACCAGTAGCGCAACAATTAAAAATAGACACCAAAAGTAAAGTTCCTGGCGATCATAGCGATCTGACTCCCCCCTTCTGTCTAAACTTGGAATATTCCTGTTCGCGGGCTTTGGCCACTGACCCTAGGCTGTCATTGTAAATAAGAATTTGTTCTTAACTGACTTGCCTAGTTAAATAAAAGTTAAATACAAATAAAAATCCATCACACTCCTACTCTGAGATGTTTTGTGGATACGGGCCCTGAGTACCAGTGTTTTGATCACCTCACCAACCAAATCTTGATTGCCAAATCATGCTATGACTGTCACTGTAGATACATGATGTGAAAAAGAACTGATCTTCCATTTAAAATCTCATCCATTACCTTGCATGTGTAAACCAAGTGGTAATGCTTTGACTGAATCTTCCCAATGGAATCGCTGCAGACGTGATTTGTGGTAGAGAATTGTTTATCTAGAGGTACATCTCTTCGATACTGCCTGAAAGCAACTGGCTAAATCGGACCACTGCTGTGTCTTGACTGTGAAGAGGACCATTGACTGGTCCCTGATGCAAGCGGTTGTACGTGCAGTAGTCTTGTCCTTGATAACTGAGTCCATGATCTCGACAAAGTATAACTTCTATGCCAGTGGCAAAATATACGATTTGTAACCCGAATTGTATTCTGTTGAAACATTGACGAAAATTGCTACAAAAAGATTTTAAATTCGGTACCGTCAAGCGTCTGTTGTCCTCAACGTGGTTGAGTCGCAATCTAATAACGTGTAAGAAAATGGTTGATTAGTTTCGAATAGAAGCCAATCGTTTGTTTCCATTTTAGTGACGGATCTCGCGTTACATCAATGAGAAACCACAATTTGAAGAAGGCGGGTCACGTGAACCAATTAAATAATCGCAAACATTACCGCTTTAGTTTAGCTAGCGACATTTTTGAATGTTTATATGACTCTTTATATGCATTGGTAGCAGATTATAAACAAAAAAGAGCGACGAAGCTGTCTTTGAAACAATTGAAGAGGTCAATAAGCATATCTCACACGTCGAAGAGTCAACCTGTGTGAAATATATTTCTTACCGTGTGGACAAGCGATTCAATGACCAAGGTAAACTAGCTATGGACGTTAGCCAAAGAGTGTGCTGCCTGTAGGAAACGTGCATTGATCAAGCTGCAGACAGTGCAAACAATCACCAGAGTGACATGGCTATCTTTCAGCAGTTCCATACTATAATGACCTGATTAGATCATAAAGGAACAATTGTTCAGACAGAGGGTTGAGTTTACGAATTGACGGTTTATTAACCCAACTTTACACAGGCTACTGTTTGGCCGTAACCCACGCCAAATAAACGAAAGATACCCCACAAGCCAACCGTGACCTTCTCTTGTGAAGCCCAGACGTAAGAGAGAGAACAATGGCTAAACCTGGTCTTAACTTCCAATGCTCCATCCCCCTGCCCAACCCCCCTCCACGCCACTCCGCCAACCACCAGGATGCCCGGCATCAGAACATTCCAGGCATCCCCGTGATTGGCAGATAGCAGGTTGATTGGCATGTCGGACCCCGCGAACACTGGTAAGTACAACACAACCCACTAATAGCCTACCACATAACACACCGCTGTCTGTGCGGGTCGCTACACAGCCCCCCCACCACAAAGTCCCTCGTCCCCGTGGGAACAAACAAAGTCTCTGAAGCGACCCGGAGGTCTCCTTTGCCTGCCTGGCCGTGATGGTCGTGGAGTGTCCAGATGTGAAACGGGGCTCCATCCGTGGCAGGGGGCTGCCCCTCTGAGACCCAGGGGATGAAGGAAGGGATATGGGGGACAAGGAAGCGGGAACAGGGAATACAGTCCGTGGCTCCGGGGAACCACGCAGTGACACAGGGAGGGAGACAGGGGGAGTGGGCTGTCTGGAGCCTTGTCTGCGGCACCTGGGGGTGGGTGCCTGGAGAATGTCATTGCCAGAGAGGGGAATTGTGGAGGTCCCTGGGGTTTGGGGAGCAGAGGCCCCTCTGTATGGGGCTAACCTGTCCCGGTGCAGTGCCACCTTTCTCCCCCTGGGAGGAAGCTGCACACGGTAAACAACCTCCCCTACCCTCTCCAGGACGCTGCAGGGTCCCACCCAGTGACTGTCCAACTTGGGGCATCTGCCTTTTTTCCTTAGGGGGCTGTAGACCCAGACCAGCTCCCCAGCCACAAAGTGCCTTCCCCGGGTGTGCACGTCATAGTTCCTTTTCTGCCTCACACCTGCATTCACCAGCTGCTCTCTGGCGAAGGTGTGGGCTGTCTCCAGGCGGTCCTGGAGTCTCCGGGCATACTCCGGCCCCGGGGGAACATGAGGGCTATCCAGGGGCCGACCAAACGCCATCTCCGCAGGGGTGCGGATCTCTCTCCTCAGCATGAGGAGGGCAGGCGTGCAGGAGGTGGAGTCTTGGACGGCGGAGCGGCATGCCATGAGGACCATAGGCAGGTGCTTGTCCCAGTCACAATGGTGTTTGGCAGAGACGATGGCCAGCTGCTGTCCAAGCGTTTTGTTGAAGCGCTCCACAAGGCCATCACTTGGATGGAGAGGAGTAGTGCGGGTTTTGTGCATACCCAGCCTCTCACACATGGTGGTAAACACACAGGACTCAAAGTTTCTGCCTTGGTCGCTGTGGATGGACTCTGCAGCTCCAAACCTGCTGAACATCCTCGCCGTCAGGGCGTTGACGATGGTCTCTGACTCCTGGTCAGGCAGAGCATAGGCCTCGGGCCATTTTGTGAAATAGTCCATGGCCGTGAGCACCCAGCGGTTTCCACTGTCTGTGGTGGGGAACGGCCCAACTACATCCACTCCCACCCTCTCCATGGGAGCCCCCACTGGGAACTGTTGGAGCTGAGCATGAGAGCGGCCTGGGGGGCCCTTTCTCGCTGTGCAGTTATCACAGCGGCGGCAAAAGTCTTCCACATCCCTCTTGTGCTGCCCCCAGTAAAAGCCCTAACGGAGGCAGCGCAGTGTTTTTGTGACCCCAAAGTGTCCAGTCCCCACCCCCCCATGAGTACTCTGGAGCACAGCCTCCCGCAATGCTTTTGGAACCACCACCTGCCACCTCTCCTCTCCCGTAGCTGACTCCTTCCATGCCCGCTGTAGCACGCCATCAGTCAGCCGCAGTCGCTCAAACTTTGACCACTACCATTTGGTCGCGAGTAAGAGCGCTGTAACCTCTTCCCAAGGTGGCCTCACCTGCGCCTCTACCCACACTAGCACTGGCTGTAGGTCTGTGTCCCGTCCCTGCTGCTGCCCCCATTCAGCCACGTCGACAGTCTGCAGCTCACAGCAGACAGGCCCGCTCGCCCGACACACTGTGGCACAGACCCCCTCCTCTGCACACAGCTCTCTCTCCCGTCCCTCTCTCCGCTCACAGTGGCGGCAGCCGTCTACAGTACAGGGCGTTGGAGTGGCGTGCCCCTGCCCTGTGCACCACTGTAAAGTCATACGGCTGAAGCTCCTCCAACCAGCGTGCCACCTGCCCCTCTGGCTCTCTGAAAGACATGAGCCACTGGAGAGCAGAGTGGTCAGTCCTTACAGTAAAGGGCAGGCCACCCAGGTAGTACTTGAAGTGTTTTACGGAAGCCGCAACAGCCAAGAGCTCCCGCCGGGTGACACAGTAGCGGCGCTCATGTTTGTCAAATGTTTTGCTGAAGTACGCCACCACTCTCTCCCCCTCTGGCCCCACCTGGGCCAGCACCCCACTGTTAAAGGAATTTAATTCCTATGTTTATCAACCAATTCAATTAAAACACTCTGCCCATACATAAGAATTTGTAAGATACTTATCAGCATAAAATGGACAGAAACCAGTCTTAAAATCAATCAATCAATAGCGTTTATTCTCGAGAGTACTGATCATAATACATTTTACATCAGGTTATATAATAAAGATGATGTCATAGGTTTTAATGTCCATCCTCCTCTCGGATACAATGGCAGTATAGTTAGCGTTCTCATTACTGTCTGCCACCTGTTAAACTATCTGCAACCAACCCAAGGTCTTTCCCCTCCCTGGGTAGATACATCATTCAAGCCTGTCTGAAGATAAACCCATTCTTTCTAACAAGGAACATATTACATTCAGCATTATGATTATAATAAGTTTCATTCATACAGTAACATCTAAGTCAAATGTATACATATTTTAGTCATTTATTCATAAAAATCCCATAACACCCACCCATGCCCACATTGCTCGCGTCTGTGTCCAGGATAAAGGGCAAGGTGAGGTCAGGGGGGGCGAGCACGGGGGCCTCGATCAGTGCACGTTTGAGGGTGTTGAAGGCCTCCTCACACTCCACTGTCCAAGTGAAAGCCTTGTCCTTCGGCAGCAGGCGGTTCAGGGGAGCAGCGACGCCTGAGAAGCCCTGTACAAACCTCCTGTAGTACGAGGCCAGGCCCAGGAAGCTCTTCAGCTGACGCTGGTCGGTGGGGGTGGGCCAGTCTCGGACAGCCCCCACCTTGTCCTCCATGGTGCTGATCCCCTCCTTCCCCACTCGGTGGCCCAAGAAGGACACCGCTCTCCTCATGAAGTGGCACTTCTCGGGGTGGAGCTTCAGACCTGCGGCAGCCACCCGCTCCAGCACACGCCGTTGCGCCACCAGGGCTGACTGGAAGGAGCTGCCATGGGCCAGGATGTCATCAAGGTACACCAGACACTGCTGTCGGTGGATGCCATCCAGCACCCTGTCAATCAAACGCTCAAAAGTAGCTGGAGCGTTGCATAGGCCGAAGCACAGGACCTTGAACTGCCAGTGTCCTCTGTTAGTGGAGAACCCAGTTTTGGCTCTGGCCTCTGGGGAGAGGGGCTCCTGCCAGTAGCAACTGCTGAGGTCTAGTGAGGAGAACCAGGAGGACCCCCTAACCAGGTCCAGCGACTCATCGATACGTGGTATGGGGTATGAGTCCTTCCTGGTTACCTCATTCAGCCGCCTGTAGTCCGCACAACCTCAGCTTGCCCCCCTTCTTCGGAACCATGATGACTGGTGCCGCCCAGGGGCTGTCTGAGGGCTCGATGAAGACCGCCCGCTGCATCTCCAACACAGCCTTGTCTGCCGCCTCCTGGCGTGCCAGCGGGATACGGCGGGGACGCATCTTGATGGGTCGAGCATCACCTGTGTCGATCTCATGCTGCAGCAGATGAGTCTGACCCACCTCTTCCTCACTCAGCGCAAAGCTGTCTCTGAATTCAAACAGCCACTGCCACAACCGTTCCTGCTGCTCGGGGTCAAGACCAACACAGTTCCTCCCCCATATCTCCCTCACTGTAGACAGTGTCCTCTCCTCTCCCATCTGGGGTAGCTGGGCTGGGGGGGTGTGGCCCGGGCTCACAGAGGGCTTTGTCGTGGAGGTAGCTGGGAGAATGTAACACACAGCCGTAGGTGACAGGGGGGCTGGGGAAAAGTCACACACAGATGTGGGGGGGGGGCAGCCATGAGTCTCTGCTGCTTTAACTGTTGGAGTAAAGGGTATGTTGGGTTGAGTGAATGTGACATTAGGGGGGGCCATGGTGACTGCCGGCCCTCCCTGGAAGCTCAGTGTGCCCCCATTTAGGTCTAACTGGCAGCCTGTGCTCCTAAGAAAGTCCAACCCCAGTATGCAAGGGTCCTGCACAGCCGCCACCCACACAGGATGACGCACAGACCTGCCCCCTACTGTCAGAGTCATTATTCCCTTCCCTTTCATGGGTGCCAGCTCACCTGTGACTGTGCGGAGCTGCACAGTTGTGGGCTCACACTGAGTCCAACCTGGCACAATATCTGGCCTCACCAGGGTTACTGTGGACCCAGTGTCCACCAGGGCAGAGCAGGGCACCCCCTCCACAGTGACAGGGACATGACAAAAGTCCACAACACAGGCCCGGCCCACCACAACAACAGGCTCCATCCGCTTGCCCTCGTCTGCTTCTGGGGGAAGTGGAGCCTTGCTTCCACCGTCTGTGCCGGTGGGCTCCTCCTGAAGAAGATGGTGGTTGGGATAGAAAGCCAGGGGTCCGCACTACCCGGTCTATGTGGACCCCGAGCCGTTTCCCTGAGCTCTGGGGGACATGGGGCAATCCCGGCGCAGATGGCCTGGCTGGCCACAACCCCAGCAGACCCTGGGACCAGGGCGTGTGTTTCGTGCCGCCTGTAGCGACACAGCACGAATGAGTTCTGTCATTTCAGCCACCCATGCAGGCTTTTCCGGCTCCGGGCTGCTCTGCCCCCCAGCTCGCACAGAGGGTCTGTCTCCCTGCACCCCCACCAAAGCCCCAGCTGAAGCCCCAGCCCACACCAGCTCCCTCTCCAAAGCCATCTCCAAGGCTATCTGCAATGACTCAAGATGAGCCAGCTGGGTCTGTATGCGCCGCTCCGTAGGAGAGAGCGCCTGTATGAACTGGTCCCGTGCTAGCTCGCTCTGCACGGAGGGGGGCATGTGAGCATGTGCCCGCCGAGAGAGGCTCTCAATGTCATTAGCTAGCACCCGTAGAGGCTCTCCAGGCTGCCTGCATCTATTACTCAGTTTCGGAGCACAGTAGCCCGGGCTGTACACACTGTCCATAGCGCCTCCTCAGTGCTCCCACTAAAGCACCATAATCACGTCTGTCCTCGGGGCTAATCAATATCAAACAGGCCAGAGCTTCATCAGTGAGGCATAAAGCCAACTGCAGTGCCCTATCTTCATTCGACCACCCCCTAAAATGAGCTAACAGTTCAAACTGAGCATGAAAAGCTTCCCAATCCGCCTTACCGGAATACTTCGGGGTCTTAACAGATACGGACGCAGCCGGGAACTGGGCGCCGCCATGTTTGTTTACATCCTGAGCCCCAGATTCCTCGTCCCGCCGGGTTGACGTCACCCCTTCGGTCCGCCAACCAGAATCCACGCGAAGCACAGTTGACGAAGGACTCATGCCGGCTTCAGCCGCCATCACTCTAACGTCCTCCCTCAAGCGGCCTCTGGGCTCCGATGCCCTGGCGATCTCCTCAGCCAGCTCCTCCGACGTCCATGCACACGCACCTCCTTGGCCATAATTGTCCCCTACCTCCACCTTCACTTTCGGGTTTCCTCAAAGCATTTTCAACCCCCGTTCTCACCTACGGTAGCTAGCCATAGAAGTCCGCTAGCTAGCTGGCTAACTTTTATCAACGTTTTTACTTCTGACACCAATGTAATGACCTGACTAGATCATAAAGGAACAATTGTCCAGACAGAGGGTTGAGTTTACGAATTGACGGTTTATTAACCCAACTTTACACAGGCTACTGTTTGGCCGTAGCCCACGCCAAATAAACGAAAGATACCCCACAAGCCAACCGTGACCTTCTCTTGTGAAGCCCAGACGTAAGAGAGAGAACAATGGTTAAGCCTGGTCTTAACTTCCAATGCTCCATCCCCCTGCCCAACCCCCCTCCACGCCACTCCGCCAACCACCAGGATGACCGGCATCAGAACATTCCAAGCATCCTCGTGATTGGCAGATAGCAGGTTGATTGGCATGTCGGACCCCGCGAACACTGGCAAGTACAACACAACCCACTAATAGCCTACCACATAACATACCGCTGTCTGTGCGGGTCGCTACAATACTATTTAGCTACCTACATTGATTGATTAATATTCTTATGTAGTGATGTAACCTCCACAAACTACTGGTGTATTCATTAGTCGGATTCCGTTGCAAACGTTTTTGTGTTGCAGTTTGCAACGGAAACAGTTTACTCCAAACATAAAACGCTTTGCAAGGACACATTCAGGTAAGTCCCTCCCCGTTTTAGTTCCGTTTGGTTCCTAGAAAGTAAATGGCTTCCGTTGACAAAACATTTGCAACAGAAAATGTTTTGCTGCAAATCAGACTAATGAATACACCTCTGGACTAATGGCTCTTTCAATGTGTTCTGCTAAACAGGTTGGACACCACAGGACGACAAGAACCTGTTATTCTGGGAATGGAAGTACGGCAAGGGTACTCCCTCTATCCCCTTTGACAGCGTACCCTTCATGTTTATCGGACACAAACTGATGGGATGCCACAGGGGCCAGGCAAAGTGTGGATTCAAGAAGAGGCTGTCAGGATTTGGCCAGGATTGTTCAGGTTTTGGTCACTAGATGCCCCCATTGCGCCTTTTTGAACCTTTTGTTTTTCCCTTGTTCTAGTTATTTTTTGCACCTGTGCCTCATTTCCTTGTAGGTATTTAAACCCTTAGTGTTCCTCAGTTCTTTGCTCTGTGTTTGTATGTTAGCACCCAGCCCCAGCCATGCTGTGAACATTTATTTCTCTAGTTGGATTTTCCTGAGGTACTCTGGTTTTGTTCTTGTTTATTTTTGATTATTCTTTTGAGGTTTGTTTTTCCCTGCTGTTCTTACCACTTTGTGGATTTTCATTGTATCTTGGAGGATATTCATTTTTTCTCTTGGCATTACTTTTGACGTTGTGGATTTATATTTTTTGCCTGAAGATCTTTTTCCTTTATTAAACCACCGTCTCTAGTACTGCTGTGTCTGCCTCATCTTCTGGGTTCTGCCAACTATTAGTGACTGTTTCTCACACCGGGTCCTGACAGAAGCAGGAACTTGAGGATCAAAGGGTGCTACTATTTATGATATTCTGAAATGGCTTTTAAGTGTTCCATGTAGCTACAGATTGTTACACCAGATAATGTGATCTAACAAAATATTTTTGGTATCCATTACTGGGAGTTACAGGTTAGATACCGTTTGGTGTAGCACAGAGAATTTTCCACCAACCTTATATTGGCAATGCTGTCTTCATCCTTAAGTCTTTGGTTAGATCACATTATCAGGTGTAACAATCTGTAGCTAGGATGTATTTTGCATCTAAACCTGAATCGAATTCATTAGGGCACACTATGGAAAAGCGTTAAAAAGCATTGTGCAACTGAAAACGTAAAGGAGCTTTTCTTATTGGAGTAGAGGTTGTCCCTCCCTATTTCATTACATGTTCTTCCATATGGTGCCTAATGAATACGACCCTGGTTCCATCAATGCTTCTAGGTGGTTGACCAATCTCAACAACCACAACCAATCTCAACAATTTCATTCTTACCTACCACTAATTTTCTCCAAAATCCTCAAAGTTCTACAGCTGCACCATTGAGAGCATCCTGACTGGCTGCATCACAGCTTGGTATGGCATCAGCTTTGTATCCGCAAGGCGCTACAGAGGGTAGTGCGTACGGCCCAGTACATCACTGGAGCAGTGCTACCTGCCATCCAGGACTTCTATACCAGGCGGTGTCAAAAGAAGCCCCTAAAATGATCAGACTCCAGCCACCCATGCCATAGACTGTTCTCTCTGCTACAGCACGGCAAGCGGTACCAATGCAACAAGTCTTGAACCAACAGGTCTTTGAACCGCGTCTACCCCCAAGCCTTAAGACTGCTAAATAGTTAATAAAATAGCTACCCAGACTATCTGCATTGACCCTTTTTGCACTAACTCTTTTGACTCATCACATACGCTGCCGCTACTGTTTATTATCTATCCTGTTGCCTAGTCACTTTACCCCTACCTATATGTACATATCTACCTCAATAACCTCGTACCCTTGCACACACGGTTGAGGAGGGTTATGTCTATTTCCATCAAACAAGCTCTCCAGACAGACCCAGCCTCGGTGCAGTGGAAGATACAGTATTTCCTCAAAATACCCAGTGTCACTGACCACAAGGGCCATCCTATTGGAAAGGTATTACTATGTTATTACTATACTATGACCATGGGATCTATTGCATTGGACTCTCTTTAGGCTACATAACTAGTGTCTGTATGTCTGTTCGGTAGACAGATGTAATAAAACCTTGATCTCTTAAAATCCCCTGTGGAATACAAGTATCTGACCCTGTAACAGTGGTTAGGGGTATTTTCTCCCTACTTAACAAAAGCCACTCTCTCCTCGTTCCCTCAGGGTGCAGATCAGATGGAAGACAGGGTCAAAGGTTACATCCGAGCGTTGGTGCAGCAGGGGGTGAGGAAGGTGAAGGAGGTAAAGAACCAGATGGTCCAGTACGTGTGGACGGAGCTGTTCCGAGACACGACCCCGCCGCCGCTGAGGCGCTTCTTCCCCACAGAGAAAACCATCCATGCCGTCATGGCTCAGGTCATCGCAGAGGAACACTACAGCAACATAGACCTGGTCAACCTGCTGGTGAGAAGGCTGTGCTGCACTCCATCATTCCCACCTATTCATCAGATATTTGGATTGTCTTCTGAGATAAGGCCATTGGGGCTTGTGGTGTTAGCTGTATGTTTTCAATGCAATTTATGAACAGTTTGTATGCACCCTCTTTGAAACACTTGTTTAAAGGGGCATTTTACTGACTATTGTTTCATTAGTCTACTTTTTGATATAGTCCCAAAACATTCTGCATGTCAACATTCATGCTTTCAGTATATATTGCTTTCAGTCTCCTGATGCCCAAAATCAAGCAAGTGAATATGTTGGGTAAGGATAAACCGACAGTTGTGCTGAGCACATGAGGCATTGATACGTTATATTCTTCTAGAATCAATGAGTAAATATCAAGAATTGAAATGACAATTGAATAGTTTCCAAAATCCCAGTCTGTAGCTTTCAGTTTGGATGATTGTGTGTCAGTGCCTGTTTCTGTGCATGATAGAAAGAGACTTGACAAGCCTTTATTATACAATTCAGGAACGCACATGCAGAGTTTTCCACGGATTCAAGAAAAATGAAAATTCATAACAGCTTTGTGGTACGTTATCCTTACATGGGAAGAGCAGAAAGCCACTGAAAATGTTGTCATCAGACCAGAGCCTGGAGTCTTTCCAGAGACTCCTTTCACCACCAACAAGGCTGTGTTTACTAATTGATCTTTTCACATCAGATCTTTTTCAGAACTGATCTGATTGGTCAAAAGACCAATTAGTGAAAAAAAGATCAGAACTGGGCTGCCTGTCTAAACGCAGCCAGAGTCACTAATTTGGATACATAGTCATTGCCTCCATTGCGATTGTATTTATATTTTAGTAATTTAGCAGACGTTCTCATCCAGAGTGACTTACATGAGCAATTAGGGTAAAGTGCCTTGCTCAAAGGGCACAGACAGATTTTTCACCTAGTCGGCTGATTCTAACCAGAAACCTTTCTATTACTGGCCCAACGCTCTTAACCGCTAGGCTACCTTGGCTGGGCCTGGCTGCAAGTGGGTGAGCCCTCCAAGGCCCACCCAATGGCTGCACCCCTGTACAGTCATGTGAAATCCATAGATTAGGGACTAATGAATTCATTTCAATTGACCTCCTTATATGGACTGTAACTCAGTAAATTCTTTGAAGTTGCGTTCATATTGGCCTTCCGATTGGCGCAGCGGTCTAAAGCACTGCATCTCAGTGCAAGAGGCGTCACTACAGTCCCTGGTTTGATTCCAGGCTGTATCACATTCGGCTGTGATTGGGAGTCCCATAGGGTGACAATTGTAAAAATTCTGTAATGTTGCAATTATGCATTCATGCAGGAGGAAATGCAATGATTGCGCTAGTGCATATGCGTGAAAGTGGTCTGCACATTATCCCCGGAGATGCCAAACTAGGGCAAAGTGTCCCCCATATGACGTCACAGTGATGTCATAATGAGTGGAGAAAAAACACCTGCATCAGAGACAGTGCAAAGGTTTTCATACTCTGCCACATCCTGAAGAGTTACCTTGTTGTACATTTACTACTGGAATCTACATTGAATTTACAACATGTACAGTTTTTCTTATGAATACATTTCTTTGTTGTTGTCCCATAATTTTCACTTAGCAAAAATGAGTTAATGTCAACGCAAAATTGATTGTGAGGACGAACAAAGGTATTTTTTACATAGTCCTATGTGCATCCCAAATCAACCCTATAAAGTACATTATCGGCCATGGTCAAAAGTAGTAAACTATGTAGGGAATAGGGTCCCATCAGAGGACAACCACTCATGATGCATCATGTACAGTATCTGTGAAGTGATACACATTGCTACAGTGTGGTTTTTACTATGTTTATGAGCTGACTAGTACTAAATATACTGTATTTCAAACATAGAAATGGATAAATTGGTTTATAGGCCTATGTGGCTCTGGTGTTTGCTGTCTGTCAGGGTGGGTGTGGTCTCCCATGGCACCACATTACATCACAATTGTGATGTCATAAATGATTGTATTCTGATATGATGACAGCCTGAATGGTTTGACATAGCGTTACTCTCATATTACGGCAACACTTACAAGTTCAATTCAGGGTCAAAATCATTTCTATATTTTGGATGGTTATTTTTGAAGTGATTGGTGGTAAGTAGTTGTGACCACTTGTGATTTAGTGTGAAAAGGCCTACTTTGTGACACAATTTAATTTAGATGATTTAAATAATAATATTTTGAAGCCATATTGTATCTTTTTCAGGATTACTGTAATTGAAGGAACTATGGGAAAGTTCTCCTTCCCAAGGCTCATCATAAGAATGGTTAGAATCTCTTTTCTCTCACCACCCTCATAGTCAAAACTCCAGTGATTTAAAATCATCACTTTGACATATAGGCCTATCAGCTTTTCTAGGATTGAAAATAACAAACTTGTATCACGATAACCTCATTACTGACTGCATGTTTGTCATCATTTTCATTTCTAGCCATGGGCAAAGCGGACTGCACAGGACGATTTCTGCACAGAAACTACTGAACTCCACAGGCCCAGAACACACCAGCCTCACAACTCCTCACAACTCCCCAGCCTTAATGTAAGTCCCATCTGCAGGCTAAATCTACGACCCACTAAAGTGGTCCAGACTAATCATGTATGGCCAATCAGTGTAAACTTTGTACTAACTACGGCTTGATCTAGTGTCAACATTATACCTTATTGATATTGTATATCAATGAAATACAATGGAAGGCACATAATAATCCAATGAGTAAAATAAAATATACCATGTTCTATTCTCAATATCCCTACTGCCCTAAAGGTGTGTAGGCAGGGCAAGGAGAACACCGATTCAACCCAGAAGAAGAGGAAAAAGAAGAGACTAAATGAGAAGGGAACCCAGGTTGAACTAGGCATGCGGGAGGATATCCATGACCTTGACCTCGCCCATTGGAGATTGGCTAGAGAGACATGGAGAACTGAGCGAGGAAACATGAGGGAGATTAAGGCGCTGTATGGAGAAATATTTAGGCTGCACCAACTCTTGGAGGAGGTAACAAGAGCAGTTTTCTTTAATCAGACTTTCATATAAGTAGATATACTGTAGTTGCTTTAGATGTTCCCAATCCTGATACACAGAAATGAGATCTAAATAGATAGAATAGTTGAATAAGAAGGCAAGTTAAAAATGGAACACTGGAAGTATTCAGAGGAAGGTCTGCATTCTGCACTGGTAGTATTCTCAGGAAGGTCTGCATTCTGCACTGGTAGTATTATTAAGAAGGTCTGCATTCTGCACTGGTAGTATTCTCAGGAAGGTCTGCATTCTGCACTGGTAGTATTCTCAGGAAGGTCTGCATTCTGCACTGGTAGTATTCTCAGGAAGGTCTGCATTCTGCACTGGTAGTATTATTAAGAAGGTCTGCATTCTGCACTGGTAGTATTCTCATGAAGGTCTGCATTCTGCACTGGTAGTATTCTCAGGAAGGTCTGCATTCTGCACTGGTAGTATTCTCAGGAAGGTCTGCATTCTACACTGGTAGTATTCTCAGGAAGGTCTGCATTCTGCACTGGTAGTATTATTAAGAAGGTCTGCATTCTGCACTGGTAGTATTATTAAGAAGGTCTACATTCTGCACTGGTAGTATTCTGAGGAAGGCCTGCGTTCTGCACTGGTAGTATTCTTAAGAAGGTCTGCATTCTGCAATGGTAGTATTCTTAGGAAGGTCTGCATTCTTAGAATAAAGTTGAAAAAGAATGGAAAAATTTCTGAATTGGAATGATTCCAAAAGTTAATTTTCCTAATAGGCTAATATACAGTAATAAAACATGTTTTCTCTATGATATTTATTACCCATATGTAACAGTATAACTTTAAACCGTCCCCTCGCCCCGACACGGGCGCGAACCAGGGACCCTCTGCACACATCAACAACAGTCACTGTAGGAGTAAGTGACATATGTAGGTAGATATCACACTATTAAACAATAGACAGGAGTATACTAGAAAATAGTATAAGAAGGCAGATGTGAGTGCATTTGCCATTCTGGTAAATACACGAAACCAAAGATTAGCAGATGGTGTAGTAATGTAGTAGTAACGAACCACATGTTAACATAGATCATGAGACCGTGGTAATGGAAATCTACTAAGGGACGTTCTGACCCTCTGACCCTTGTAGATTCTCCATTGTGCTGACAGATTGACCAGACATGTCGGCGCCTGGGTGCTTTGACACACTAGATTTATAGTCTACCCATTCCACTAGAAAAGCATACATACCAGAGAAATATGCCTGGGGTGGCTGGACACTAATGAACAAGAAACACATAGTCTGCTGATTCCATTTAAGTGAAACTGACCAGACACATAGACCAGATACATAGATAGGATAGGGGGGCACAAAGAGTGCATTGATTTAGTGGTGAAGGGAGGGGACACAGAGTATGTTGACACACTAAGATGGAGGGTCTGACCACTATTATAATTTAACTGAAAGCAGATGATGGGCGTTAGTATGTGTGAACAAGCAGGAAGCCTGAACTAAAAAGAGAATGATGTTGAAGAATTAGGGGAAGTATGTTTATTTGCATATGGGGTGGACTCATATGCTATTTGGGTATAAAGAGCGAACCAGTGCTCTGGGTGTGGGTTCCGCGGGGTGTGTTCCGCGGGGACATGCCAGTGGGCTGTACAGTTGTAATAAAGAGCATGTTTGAATTTACAAGTTCTGATAAGCGTTGTATTTGAAATGATTTTCCACGACATATTTGGCGAGCTGAGCCAGGAGGGACAGGGACTGAGGAATGGCGTTCAGGGCTGGAGATAGTTTCTTTGGACAATCTGGCAAACAAGGGTGGCCGCCCAACTAGACGGTAAGCAAGTTCTTACAATAGTTGAAATGTTTGTGTAAGATTGCTTCAGAGATACTGTCTCAGCGAGAGGAGCGCCACGTAAGTCTCTCTTTAAAATTTCCTAAAATGAAACCAGTAAATACAAAAGAACTTTTAAATTCAATGAATTTGCATGTATGTGTAATTTGGGGAATTGTATTAAATATAAATGTATGCGCATGTATAGAGACTGAGTGAATAGGTGCTGTGAACTTTGCTTGTGTTAGATGTAGAGTGGGCATGCATGCGCTCGTTCAGATCAGACCGTTCGAATGTGTAGCTTAAATGATGCGGTTGTTTGCGCATCTGGCTGAGATGGTTGGCTATAATGTGGGACAGCCCATACGGTCAAAACAGAAAATGTAGGTAGAAAATCCTGTGATACCTCTTCAATAAAATTAGTAGAAGGAATGCTTGGACAGGTTACTTATGAATAACGGCTCTAGAGATAACAGAGAACTGCATAAATAAGTAGTTAGGAAGCCACGATACCGCTCTTTAAAAAAGGAACATTTTTAAAAAGGTCTGCTTGGGTGGGATATTCACGTCGCGGCAGAAGGGTCTGTTGGTGAATATTTAGTAGTTAAATAAATATTTCATGGTTACCGCTTTGAAAGAAGGACTGAACGGGTGAAATATTTAGAAGGCAGGGAAAACGTTAGCCCGATTGTGCGGCGTTCAACTGCAAAAGTAGCTTATACGGTCAAAGCATAAATCAGTAGGTTGTAGGAAAACGTTAGCCCGATTGTGCGGCGTTCAACTGCAAAAGTAGCTTATACGGTCAAAGCATAAATCAGTAGGTTGTAGGAAAACGTTAGCCCGATTGTGCGGCGTTCAACTGCAAAAGTAGCTTATACGGTCAAAGCATAAATCAGTAGGTTGTAGGAAAACGTTGGCCCGATTGTGCGGCGTTCAACTGCAAAAGTAACTTATACGGTCAAAACATAAATCAGTAGTTAAATAAATATTCATAGTTTCCGCTCTGAAAGGAGGACTGTACGGGTGAAATACAGTGGGGAGAACAAGTATTTGATACACTGCCGATTTTGCAGGTTTTCCTACTTACAAAGCATGTAGAGGTCTGTAATTTTTATCATAGGTACACTTCAACTGTGAGAGACGGAATCTAAAACAAAAATCCAGAAAATCACATTGTATGATTTTTAAGTAATTAATTTGCATTTTATTGCATGACATAAGTATTTGATCACCTACCAACCAGTAAGAATTCCGGCTCTCACAGACCTGTTAGTTTTTCTTTAAGAAGCCCTCCTGTTCTTCACTCATTACCTGTATTAACTGCACCTGTTTGAACTCGTTACCTGTATAAAAGACACCTGTCCACACACTCAATCAAACAGACTCCAACCTCTCCACAATGGCCAAGACCAGAGAGCTGTGTAAGGACATCAGGGATACAATTGTAGACCTGCACAAGGCTGGGATGGGCTACAGGACAATAGGCAAGCAGCTTGGTGAGAAGGCAACAACTGTTGGCGCAATTATTAGAAAATGGAAGAAGTTCAAGATGACGGTCAATCACCCTCGGTCTGGGGCTCCATGCAAGATCTCACCTCGTGGGGCATCAATGATCATGAGGAAGGTGAGGGATCAGCCCAGAACTACACGGCAGGACCTGGTCAATGACCTGAAGAGAGCTGGGACCACAGTCTCAAAGAAAATCATTAGTAACACACCATGCCGTCATGGATTAAAATCCTGCAGCGCACGCAAGGTCCCCCTGCTCAAGCCAGCGCATGTCCAGGCCCGTCTGAAGTTTGCCAATGACCATCTGGATGATCCAGAGGAGGAATGGGAGAAGGTCATGTGGTCTGATGAGACAAAAATAGAGCTTTTTGGTCTAAACTCCACTCGCCGTGTTTGGAGGAAGAAGAAGGATGAGTACAACCCCAAGAACACCATCCCAACCGTGAAGCATGGAGGTGGAAACATAATTCTTTGGGGATGCTTTTCTGCAAAGGGGACAGGACGACTGCACCGTATTGAGGGGAGGATGGATGGGGCCATGTATCGCGAGATCTTGGCCAACAACCTCCTTCCTTCAGTAAGAGCATTGAAGATGGGTCGTGGCTGGTTCTTCCAGCATGACAACGACCCGAAACACACAGCCAGGGCAACTAAGGAGTGGCTCCGTAAGAAGCATCTCAAGGTCCTGGAGTGGCCTAGCCAGTCTCCAGACCTGAACCCAATAGAAAATCTTTGGAGGGAGCTGAAAGTCCGTATTGCCCAGCGACAGCCCCGAAACCTGAAGGATCTGGAGAAGGTCTGTATGGAGGAGTGGGCCAAAATCCCTGCTGCAGTGTGTGCAAACCTGGTCAAGAACTACAGGAAACGTATGATCTCTGTAATTGCACACAAAGGTTTCTGTACCAAATATTAAGTTCTGCTTTTCTGATGTATCAAATACTTATGTCATGCAATAAAATGCAAATTATTTACTTAAAAATCATACAATGTGATTTTTGGGATTTTTGTTTTAGATTCCGTCTCTCACAGTTGAAGTGTACCTATGATAAAAATTACAGACCTCTACATGCTTTGTAAGTAGGAAAACTTGCAAAATCGGCAGTGTATCAAATACTTGTTCTCCCCACTGTATGTAGGTGCAGGAAAACGTTGGCCCGATTGTGCGGCGTTCAAATGCAAAAGAAATCCTGCGAATAAAAAACCGCTCTGTCTAGCTAACAATGTTTTGAAATTCAGTAGGTCACGCCACAATACTACTCTAATAATAGAAGAAAAGATCAGTATTGGGGGGTGAATAGGATATGAAGACAAGCTGATCCGATTAGACAGTAGTCTCGTCATATTGTAGAAATCTTAGCAGTCTAGGCTTATGTAGGAGGAAGTGAATTAAGTCAATAAAGAAAGACTAAGTTGTTTTGAGGTAAAAACAAAGGGATTGAATGAACAGGTGAAAAATAAAAAGGATGAATGAGAATGTTGTAAGAAATGAGTGGATCTGTGTAAAAATAGAACATTAGGAAAGACAAGTTGTGTGTGTGTAGGCAGAACGTCCAGAAGAGGGAGCTCGCAGCCTTCCTGTGAATAGAGTAGAACGTTGAGGAAGGGTGCTGTTAACTGCTATTAGGCAGAGGGAACGAAATTAAGAAACATCGAAGTAAAATAAGTTGTAATCAAGGATAAAAACACTGATGTGATAAAGTAATAAGCGACCATAGTAGAATTACTAAAAAAGGTGTCAAAACAAAGAATAAATAAAAATACTTAAAAAGGCGTTAACCGAATAGTATAAATACGGATAGAAAAGTGTGAAACAAAACAGAAAGTAGGAGCGCCAATAAATTGAAATTATACTATAAAGTTAAAAATGAATCTAGGTTGGTTAAGATAAATAGTGGAATCCAGGACACATTAAGAATTCGCGTACGGTGAAACAAAGAAGGAGGAAAAAACAGGCCGTCAGACACTCTGTGTCTACAGAAGCTACGGTCTAAAAAATAGCCTGAAGGGTAGACAGCGGTGCAAAATCGAGTGGCCAGGATAAAAAGGAGAACAGGGGTGGCTTGACTCACTAGTAAATTGACCATAGGATCAAACAATAAGAATATGGAGAAGAGGTAAGAAAGTAGAGACAAAATAAATAAATAAAGGTAAAAGTAAGACGTTAGATAGAGATCTTAACGGAGCGGGCAGTGGACCTGTGTGGTTCAGTTGGTAGAGCATGGTGCTTGCAACGCCTGGGTTGAGGGTTCAATTCCCACGGGGGGACCAGGATGAATATGTATGAACTTTCCAATTTGTAAGTCGCTCTGGATAAGAGAGTCTGCTAAATGACTTAAATGTAATGTAAATGTAATCATAAAATTGATTAGAGCTATAAGAATAGAATAAACCAAACGGATAAAATGAATTAATAGTGATATCCGTAAAGGGAAAAACACAGTGATATTTGAAGTACTGTACTAGAATAAGACATTAAGTCTTCTGTAGTATTCAGAAATAATGTCTGTACTATAAAGAGTAGGCTTTGATAAGAGAAATTAAGTGATGTGACAAATGAATTATTAATTGGAAAGGAGATTAGCTCTACCTCGGAAAAATAATAAATAAAAGGTGTATGGGAGTATTTAGGAAAAATAAATGAATAAATAGTGGCATGAAAACAAAAATGATTGTTTCTCCCTAGCATAGAGGGTTTTTAAAAAGCCATGGAGTCACTGAAAGACGCGCACATTAGTTCTACCGACTTCGGATTGAATATGAAAAAACTGGATAATGGGGGACGCCATTACCCGGTAACATTCTATCTTCAGAAAATACATTACTATAAAAGGCAAATGTGGTTCCACTCGTCCTCGCAGACGTGCGGGTGATTAGTAGAACTATTGACAATATCTAAAAACAAATAAGAAAATAGCTCCCTGTTTTGAATATGGATATAGCGGGTTATGGGGAAAATTAGTGTAAGGTGACACTAGAACTTAGTGTGGTAGCAGGAAATGCCGATATACGAGAGTTTATTTCCTTGTCAAAATAACAAACAACTAATCGGTTTGAGGTTAGTGTGAATGGAATTTTTACTTGGCGGTGTATTGTCTCTGAGCGAACAATGAGTGGTTCATAGAGATTACAGTTTATATGTGGTCAAGACGAAGTATTAGATCACGTTTGACTTGACATATAGTAGAGTACAGATGGAATTTTAATTGTTAGACATTCTATACCGTCATTCTCTGAAAAATGTTAAGATGTTTATGGAATAAAAACTATTTGCAGATTAAAAGCTGACGTTGTGAAATTAACGATATGTATACTTTCTTTTCCAGAAAAAAAGGGTTTAATCTTCTCTGGTCAAAATATCATTGGAGTCTGCATTACTGTGGAAAGCAGTTAATTAAAGTCAGACGCTTTAAAAATAAAAATATCTGGATAAGGCTAATAAATGGAGTTCTGGATAAGTGAGTCCAGTCCCTGTGTGCTATTGGCTATGGTTTACTAGTAAGTGCACCGTGTACTGGGAATGAATATACATTAGTAGATTTATTGGAAGGGCTTTTTCCACTTCAGTTTCAATTTGGGTATGCAGAATGATGGAATTATTTTTTGAAAAATGTATTTAAGTTGTTCCTAAAGAAAGGGGAGTGGAAACATTTTAATGGTGTCAAAATGCCCTGATTCCTAAGAATTTCCTGTGAAAGACTGATCACCTTTTACTAGAAATTGTTGGAACAGGTGGGATTTAATTTTTAAATGATTAAAAGACACAAGACTCTATTCAAAATGTATAATTACTTTGAAAATCTATTATGTCCCTGGGAAAATTATGAAGAGTTGTACCCTTAAATTGAATAAGTTATTCGGAATAGGTTTATTTTTGTTTTTTTGATATAACATGTGTTCATAGGTAAAATTATCAGTTCCTTGGGGTTATGGTCTTTGGGTAAATACACAAATGTGCTTTGTTCATTCTGCATATAAAAAGTGATGTAGGTTACTCCGGGGGGTTTATTGGAGTGTGGGTTTCTGTGTGGGTTTTGTTGATGGATACATCATCTGTGGTTCATCTGGGAGATCACCAGTAGAATAAGGGAGTTGTCATAAAAGGTGACGTCAGAATGCTTTAAGGCATGGGAGAGAATATCACCACAAGTGGGTGTGGAGCTCATACCCACCCTAATCGACTGAATAGTGAGGGACAACTGTGTCTGATGACCTGTGAACTGTATCAAATAATAGATATGTTGAAATGATATGGGCCAGGGTGAATTATGATTTAAAGGAATTGGGGTATTGAACTTTTATTACCAGGCCACTCATGAGAGAAAAACTGAGACAAAAGGGCTATTGGGAAATTAGATAATACTGGTAATAAAAGTGTTTAGTATAAATGTTAATTATTAAAGGGATGATGTGTATTGAATTGATAAGGTCAAATTTGAGTTAAAGTAAACACTGAGGATTGTTATCCTGAATATTGGGTTGGAAAATGTATTAAAAAAAAAAGAAAATAACTGTTTAGTTATTTAGATATAGCACTGTTTAAATTTAATAGGCCTAGGGCCGCTCTGGAATCTAATCCTGGGACAAGGAGGTTGACAAAACTTCCAGAATATTAGATTACAGGTTTTTGTTTCTTTTGTTTTATAATGTCATTGGAATTGTAATGATAAAATGTAATGTTTAATTGAATAAAAAGGTAGTCTGTTGTGCGAAGATACCCATGAATGAAGAAGAAAGAGACCAATAATAACATGGGCAAAGAATGAAACAGATGGACGTTTTCTCCAGGTTTAATTACATTACAAGTAGTGGTAATATTGCAAATGTGCAATTATTATAATTTTTTTTTTCTTTTTTTTTTTCTCACTTTTTCTCGTTTGGTCAATTTATTTTTGTTTTGAGGAACATATGGTTGTGTATATGTTCCTGAGGAGGGACTGATACTGATATAAATGATATATAAATTGACTTAAGGATGTTTTAAGTATGTATCAAACAATGGCAGTTATGGGTTAGGGGACTCATAAAAGAAGGTAATGGTAGTGAAGGGGTGTTATTTCTAGAAACTATGTATAAAAATAGAGATAATTCACAGAAAAGGAAAGACAGCTGGCTGTGTAAAATATAGGGACAATTCAAAAGTAAATAGAACAATTCACATATCTAAAGATATGGTAAAAAGAATAAGTGGTGGCATTTTGAACATTAGAGCAAAAGTTTAAGAAACTTATGACTTAGTTTTGTTAGGATTGGATATTAATCCAACTGGAAGATGCTTGAATGATTATATGTTATTTTACAGCAGTTGCTGTAGGGACAATCATTTGACTATCATTATGAATATTTCTGTGGCAGGAGGCCAGGTATTTGAGGCAGAATGGTTACATAGGGCTGTTATTAAAAATTAAGATTTAGTGATCTTGCTATAAGAAGGAAGTCTGTTGTCAGGGAATAACCCATGTGTTAGTGTGTATGTTCTCAGGAAAAAAAACAGCCAGAAATGGAAGGGCTTGGGCTGCATTCTGGAGACTGAGTGTACATCAAGATACACCAGGCTGGTGGTATACTTCTTACAACACTGCAGTGGTAAAGTTCTTCATGTTTCTCTTTGGTGGGTACATAAGTCTCACGAGAAGTGAGGTCCAGCTGAATAAAGGGTGAGCTTGAAAACACCATGACAGAGGACGTGGAATCAGAGAGAGAGAGAGAGAGACTAGATTCCACTATAGACATACTGGGTTGAGTTTGAGGGTTACTTGTTTCATTTTTTAATACATCATGTGAAAAAGAATAGATGATAGGATATTATACTCTAAACAAACATGTTAAAGGGATTGATATGAAAGCATAAACAGTGTTGAATTAATTCAAGAAGAGATAATGTTAATTGTAGGTTATGCACATGATTATCAGTTGAAATGGAGCAGATGGGAAACTAAGTAAAAATTGACATGATTTGGGAACACCTCTCAGAACCTGGGGCCGAAAGGGGAAGACTGGGTGGAAGCATGAGGAAGCTTTTTAGGGCTTTTATTTTTGTGGAGTCCAGCAGAAAAGTATCCTGGAGGCATAGAGTCAGGTAAAGAGAGAGTGGGAATTGTCATGGTCTCAGATTTCAGTTTGCATGAATATATTTATGCATAACACATAACATTGTCAATGCTGTTATGTTTTGTCTGTTGTTTTCCAAGTCTTATGTTTAGGAAAACAGAAGGAGAGGGGTTCGCCAGCTTCAGCTGGAATGTCAGTTTGTTGTGTGATGAGTGATGGAAGTAAGAGGATGTATGGTGCAATCATAGAACAGAGGCCATAAGTCTCTAAGTATGAATGCCTCACAGAAAGAAGGCAGAAACCTGAACCAGGACGAGAGGTTCCGCATCTGATGATCCAAGGGGACCAGAAGGACCTCTTACAGTGATACCAGGAGATCTAGTCTACGTTCGAGTGTTCCGGAGGAAGTGGGATCAACCGAGGAGAGAAGGACCCTATGAGGTGGGCAAAGCAACAAGAACGGCCGTCCAAGTGAAAGGAAGCTAGAGGTGGTACCATCTGAACCACTGCACCTGAGTCCCAACAGAAAGAAGGATACAACCACATAGAGATGAGGACACAGAGGATGCTGATTCACCAGGAGGGAGCCAGGGAGGAGCCAAGAAAACAGCAAATCACGTGAAAGCCAAAATACGACAAGTGCACCGACTAATGCACCCAGAAGAGGAGGAGAGGCCTCACAAGGCACAGAATGAGAACATCTTTTGCCCTAAAAATTGAAACCTTCCAGATGGAAGTTAAGTCCGGCCTGAGGAGGGAGCCTCAGGTGAAGAAAGAGGAGGAAAAGTCCCGCAAGCTGAAGAAAATGGGGATTTCCCCACAATTGACTTTTAAACTCTTGAATGGTCTTCTTTACAGACAATTGATGTTAGAACCACAAAAGAATAATGACATTGACATAACAGAAGTAACAGTGAATGCTAGTATAGAAACAACAGACTAATGCACAATCAAGATATATGGTGGAAGCAGGAAGAGAAGAAAGGAATCAGCCGAACAATCCCAAAAAAAAAAAAAAAGACTGACAAGGTTAGAATCTCTGTTCCACCTCAACTTATAACAGAAGCTGGAGAACTGAAGTCTATCTCAATCATAAGGATCAAACCCTTACCGGAGATGGCACTCTGTGGATGGACACATCACCAAACAAAGGGACAAGTCGTTTGGGATCCGAAAGGATGTGACCTGACATTAATTAAAGAAAAAGATGAGAGGGTGCTCATCATGAATCAGATTGAACCAGTTGAAGGTGAAGAATTAATAGTTGAAATAACAAGAACAACAGTGACCGAAGGGAGTAGCACCATGGTCATTAAGATTGATCCTACCCCTGCACCTGAACAGGAAGAACCTGTGACAACAACAAGGGTGGCGGCTGCTGTGATGACCACAGTAGCTACCACTAAGATGACATCGACCTCCCTTACCAAGCAGACCACCGTATCCACAAAGCAACCTGAGACATCAGAGTCAGGAGAGTTTTTTACTGACATTTGGAACTTTCTGATAAACTCTAATGATCTACCTCAAGATAAGAACATTGAAAAAGCGACAGAATTAGATATATTAGAACCACTCAAGGACAGCACACGAGAAGAAGTAGTGAAGAACGAGTGGTACAAATGGGTTAAGTCTATGGCAAACAAACACAGAATGGACAATTGTATTTTGTGTAGAAAATCACCTTTGTCTGATCTTTTAATAGTCTCTGAACCAGCATCATTTAAAAACTGTGTAAGTTGGAAAAATGACCATTGTACCAATAGAAAGTATTCTATTTCCTTGTGTGACATTGAATGTAGGATTGCTCAAGGGAGCACTAGAGGCAGAGCCATGTTAAACGAGACTAAGTTGGGAGACAATGATTGTGCTGCCTATGAAATTAGAACTGAATTAAATGGACCCCAGTTAGACAGAAGTACTGTGGTTAAAGGAAAATATGAATGTTTTTACAGACACCACACTGAAGGAATTGATGTAGGAAACACCACTGTAGAATGTGATACTATTTGGGTGCTAGAGAATGCGGGAGTTCGTAAAAGTAATGATAAAGGATTGATTATGAATAGAAAAGGGTTGTGTAGTTACATAACTCAGGTTGCGCCATCTCTTACTATGTTGAAAAATCAAGACAGAGGTATTGCTGATAGTTTCTGGATGTGTGGAAAAAAAACTAACTGTTGAATGTATTGCCTGATGGATGGATTGGTCCTTGTGCCTTAGTTAGAGCAATTAAATAGGTTACTATTATTGAATCACTCCATGATGACTATGTTAAACCTAGAGTTAAAATGGCTTATGATAAGGATCCTGAGGTATACCTTAATGCAATTGGACTGCTTAGAGGTCTACCTAGGGATTTCAAGGCCAGAGATGAGGTTAAATCAGGATTTGAATCTATATTTTTGTGGATAACACCAAATATGAACTTAGAATGGATTAATTATATATGCTATAATCAACAGGGATTCATTAACTATACTTAATTGGCTCTTAGTGGAGAAGGGTGGAGTTTGTGTCATGTTTGGGGATGACTGTTGCACCTTTATTCACAATATTGCTATGGCCAAACTCAAAGGATTACGAGCAGAAGTAAAGGCTAATGCTGATGTAAATGTAATGAAAATGTTTAGACTCTCATGTATGAGTTTGGTTGGATCTAGCGTTAAGAAAGTGGGGAGCCATGTTTGCTAGGATGACCATCATGTTGGGAGGAGGGTTGTTGGCTTTGGGTATTGCATTTTGTTGTGTTATACCCCTGGTAAAGTCAATTGTGGTTCAGACAACAGTTAAATAGATGTCTGTAAGGAGAGATGACCCTCCTGTGGTGATTGATCCTGTACCGGGTAGCCCAGGCAAGTATACTAATAAGTATGGAAAGCCTTGTAATGCGGTCGGTGGACCTTTGGACTGCCCCTTTGGGAATCCAAACTGTCTATATAGAGTAGTTCCTGGAGGTGGTTATGCTTGTCATGATTTTCGTAAGGATGGTCTACCTGTATATGCTGTATTCCCAAATTCATGTCTGCAAGGAGGATCATGTTGAAATGCTTAAATTTAGAATGATGTTGTGTCAATTTTCTTTTGTAACTGCATGTAGGTCTTTGATTTTCTCATATTCAATTTCTTATTATATTCATTGTATTATTTTTATTTTTTATAATGTTTCTGATTGGATCTTTTACTCCTATTTCACATTGGAGATGTTTGGTACAAGTGTTTTGTAAGCTTTATTTTAATAATGTTTTAGTCAATTGTTGGTATTGATATCTACTCTCTATATGTCATTTTAGTATAGTTTTTGAGGTTAATTACCCTCAAGAGGAGGGATTATGTAGGAGTAAGTGACATATGTAGGTAGATATCACACTATTAAACAATAGACAGGAGTATACTAGAAAATAGTATAAGAAGGCAGATGTGAGTGCATTTGCCATTCTGGTAAATACAGGAAACCAAAGATTAGCAGATGGTGTAGTAATGTAGTAGTAACGAACCACATGTTAACATAGATCATGAGACCGTGGTAATGGAAATCTACTAAGGGACGTTCTGACCCTCTGACCCTTGTAGATTCTCCATTGTGCTGACAGATTGACCAGACATGTCGGCGCCTGGGTGCTTTGACACACTAGATTTATAGTCTACCCATTCCACTAGAAAAGCATACATACCAGAGAAATATGCCTGGGGTGGCTGGACACTAATGAACAAGAAACACATAGTCTGCTGATTCCATTTAAGTGAAACTGACCAGACACATAGACCAGATACATAGATAGGATAGGGGGGCACAAAGAGTGCATTGATTTAGTGGTGAAGGGAGGGGACACAGAGTATGTTGACACACTAAGATGGAGGGTCTGACCACTATTATAATTTAACTGAAAGCAGATGATGGGCGTTAGTATGTGTGAACAAGCAGGAAGCCTGAACTAAAAAGAGAATGAGGTTGAAGAATTAGGGGAAGTATGTTTATTTGCATATGGGGTGGACTCATATGCTATTTGGGTATAAAGAGCGAACCAGTGCTCTGGGTGTGGGTTCCGCGGGGTGTGTTCCGCGGGGACATGCCAGTGGGCTGTACAGTTGTAATAAAGAGCATGTTTGAATTTACAAGTTCTGATAAGCGTTGTATTTGAAATGATTTTCCACGACATCACCCACGAAGCATCGTTACCCATCGCTCCACAAAAGCCGCGGCCCTTGCAGAGCAAGGGGCAACACTACTAATAGGTTTCAGTGCAAGTGACGTAACTGATTGAAACGCTACTAGCGCGTACCCGCTAACTAGCTAGCCATTTCACATCCGTTACACATACACATGTAAATGTTTTTAGATATCAATGACCATCAAGCTATTAAGTAATAAAAATGTGTCTGTCATCATACAGATTGGGGTGGATAAAGGGGTGATCAAGCAGCGCTCCACCTCCTCCATTCTTTGTCCCGTCTCCCCGACACTGCCAGCTTTCCCCTGGTACAACCTCCATAGGTACATCGCCAACAGCCAATCGGAGCCTGACCAGCATGCTGCCGGCACCCAGAAGGACCCATCTAAGAAACACTCAATCTTTCCCCCTCTGAACACACAGAGCTGCACCTCCCCTGATAAATGGCCTCATTCTCAGTCCAAGAAGTCACACCCACACGCTTCACACCGATTTGCTGTCCCATCCCACCTCCTGGCTTCCGGCCCTCCTGCCCGGATGAGACAGACCCATCCGCATGTCCACCCCAGATCCTCATTGACTGGCCAGGCAAAGGTCAAGGAAGAGGTCTATAGGCCAGAAATTACATCGTCTGAGGAAATGTCTGAGGAAGTTCAACGGAGAGGCGCAGAAATTGCGAATATGTATAAAGCACAGCTGAAAGAGAGAATGGCCCAAAAGAGAAAGGAAGAGATTCTGAAGAAAAGGGCAAACAACGATGACAAGAACGATGACACTGAGGCCTCCTGCTCCTCTGCAGTAAAACAATCCAATACCCCTGCCACAGCCCCCGAGCGCCCGGCCAGCCCAGACGCCACGCCAGTGGCCGCCCGAGAGGACACTCAGGGGGACACCCAGCAGGACCTGGCAGAGGTTGTGAATGTGCTCAAGAGGCAATCATCTGATCTATACCTGCCTGACGACGTTTGTGAGGAGTCACTCACATGGAAGTCCATTTACGAGGAGCTGTGCCCGCTCGCTCACAGGGTGAACACAGAAGCTGACTACATCAAGGCGCTCCGCGTCATCACTGAGAAGGCTGTGACTCCCTCGTGCTCGTCTGAGGATGATGTGTCTCAGAGTGTGAGTGAGGTCACAAGTCAGGAGGGGAGTAGTGAAAGTGAGGAGAGCATGAGTGGACAACAGCAGAGATGTCTACACAGGGAACCTTATGGTGAGAGGGACAGGAAGGAGATTGATAGTGGTAAAATGGAAGGGAGATATGCAACCGCCAATGCATTGTCTATGATGGCAAGCCGAGGGAAAGAAGAACTTAATGCCATGACCTACGCAGACAGGATCAAATATTTCAAGGACGAGGCTAAGAGAAATGAAGAGATGATGAAGATTGAAAGGAGGAAGGAAAAAGCCAGGGACGAAGAGCTCAAAAAGTGGGAAAAGAGACAGAAGAAATTGAAGAAATTGAATGAGGAGGAAAGGAAAAGGACAGAAAATATGGAAAAAAACAAGTTAGAGGAGCAGAGGAAAAGGGAGAAGGCAGACATGAAACTAAAGATCGAACATGAGAAAAAGAGACAAGAGGAAGAGAAAAAAAGAGAGAAAAAAGAAAGAAAGAGGCAGGAGATGCAACAGAAGGCCCGTGCAAAAGAAGAGAAAAAGAGGGCAGAGGAAGAGAAAAAGATGGAGAAAAAGAGGGCAGAGATGTTGAAAAAGATTGAGAAACAGAGGATGGAGGAGGAGAGGAACAGGGAAAAGGAGAGAATGAAGGTGTTGGAGATGCAGCAAAAGGCACGAGAGAAAGAAGAGAAGAGGAGGAAAGAGGAACAGAAAAGGAGATTGAAGATACAGCAGGAACAAGAGAAGGAGGAACAGAAAAGGCAGACAAGGATACGGAACGAGGATATGAAGAGAGCAGAGCTTCAAAGAATAAAAGATCACGAGGCCAGGTTCAAGATGGAGATGGAGAAACTGTATGAGAGAGAAGAGAGGAATGCACAGATTGAAAGAGAAAAGAGGCGTGCGCTGTGTCAGAAAAAAGGGCAGACACAGAGAGCAAAACAGGTGGTGGCATACGAGGTCACAGCGTTTACATCTGACGCCTCTGTGCGGAGGGAAGAGAGGGAGCAGCGTCCAGAGACCGCTCACGCACAGTCTGCGAAGAGGAGAACAAGGAAGAAGCAGAAGAAAGCGGCGGACGAGGGATTGACAACTTTTGAGTAGATGACAAAAGAAAATACTAACAAAAAAAATGAGAAAATAAGCAAAAGGAGGAAAATATTATAAGGAAGCCAGGCATGAGGGTGAAGAGGAGGAAACATGAGAGAGGAGGAAGGGAGACCAGAGTGGTTTATCAGGAGGTCAGTAGAAGATACAGAATTCAAGTTCTGATGGACAGAATCAGGAAGGACCATTGGATAAAAGGTAAATGAGATTAGCAGTAAAGAGCTGAGTGGATCAAAAGAAAGTAATGGAAAACACACGGGGGGAGGCAAGATAAACAGAGACCCAGAAAAAAGAGGTGAAAACATTTTATAAGAGTAAAAGAGAGGAGATTGAACTAGAATTCCGATGGACATATGGCCAAAATAACTATCTAAATAACTAAGGATAAGCAGAAAAGGAGAAGACCAAGAGCACAGGAAAAAGAGCCAACAGACATGTCAAAAAGAACTGAAGTCTGCCTCTTCTACTTCTCTTTTAAAGTTGCTTTGGTTTCCTTTTGTCCTCTTTCCAAGCCTGTTCAAGTCTGAGATAGATGAAAAGAGCAGCCAAAGAAACAGATCTGTTGAAGCATCAATAGGAAAGGATGTAAGGGAGGGAGGCAGCAAGAGGAAAACACAGAAGAGCAGATGAGGTAAGTGCTTGGGCTTGTGATGAGAGGATAGGGGCTCCAGAACTGGGGTTCATGATTGAAAATTCTCAGACAAATGTATTACTGTGAATCCCATTCGTTCAATGACTGTTTGATTCATTCCTGATGGGATAATTGTTTTACAGGAGCACTCTATGTTCTGCTTCCATGTGGATTGACAGCATTGCTTTCATGAGCTCCTGGAGGACACCATGGAGGAAGAGGGAGAGGGTCTATGATAGGCAGTTTGCCATGGCCCTAAATGGGCTTTTGGATGTTAATTCTTCCTGCTTTATATCATGCAACTTTACAATAAAAATGAATTGCAAGCATCAGCCTTTTCTGTTTGATTGTGATCAGTGCAGTAGTAGTAAGATTGGTGTAAACCCAATGAATATTCTGACCTAGGCAGAGTTCCTCTGTCCAGTGTCAGTGTTCTTTTGCCAAGTGTCTGTGTTCTTTTGCCCATCTTAATCTTTTTATTGGCCATTCAGATATGGCTTTTTTTTTGCAACTCTGCCTAGAATGCCAGCATCCCGGAGTCACCTCTTCACTGTTGACGTCGAGACTGGTGTTTTGCGGGTACTATTTAATGAAGCTGCCAGTTGAGGCATCTATTTCTAAAACTAGACACTCTAATGTACTCTTGCTCAGTTGTGCACCGGGGCCTCCCACTCTTTCTATTCTGGTTATTGCCAGTTTGCACTGTTCTGTGGAGTAGTACACAGCGTTGTACGAGATCTTCAGTTTCTTAGCAATTTCTCGCACGGAATAGCCTTAATTTCTCATAACAAGAGTAGGCTGACGAGTTTCTGAATAAAGTTCTTTGTTTCTGGCCATTTTGAGCCTGTAATCGAACCCACAAATGCTGATGCTCCAGATACCCAACTAGTCTAAAGGCCAGTTTTATTGCTTCTTTAATCAGAACAGTTTTCAGCTGTGCTAACGTAATTGCAAAAGGGTTTTCTAATGATCAATTTGCCTTTTAAAATGATACATTTGGATTAGCTAACAACGTGCCATTGGAAAGCAGGAGTTATGGTTGCTGATAATGGGCCTCTGTACAACTATGTACAGTTGAAGTCGGAAGTTTATATACACTTAGGTTGGAGTCAATTAAACTTGTTTTTCAACCACTCCACAAATCTCTTGTTAACAAACTATAGTTTTGGCAAGTCGGTTAGGACATCTACTGTGTGCATGACACAAGTAATTTTTCCAACAATTGTTTACAGATAATTTCACTTATAATTCACTGTATCACAATTCCAGTGGTTCAGAAGTTTACATACACTAAGTTGACTGTGCCTTTAAACAGCTTGTAAAATTCCAGAAAATAAGTCAATTGGAGGTGTACCTGTGGATATATTTCAAGGCCTACCTTCAAACTCAGTGCTTCTTGGCTTGACATCATGGGAAAATCAAAATAAATCAGCCAAGACCTCAGAAAAGAAATTGTAGGCCTCCACAAGTCTGGTTCATCCTTGGGAGCAATTTCCAAATGCCTGAAGGTACCACGTTCATCTGTACAAGCAATAGTATGCAAGTACAAACACCATGGGACCACACAGCCTTCATACCAAGGCCTACTTACAGCCAGCAGCATACCACCCTGCATACCACTGCTGGCTTGCTTCTGAAGCTCAGCAGGGTTGGTCCTGGTCAGTCCCTGGATGGGAGACCAGATGCTGCTGGAAGTGGTGTTGGAGGGCCAGTAGGAGGCACTCCTTCCTCTGGTACTCCTTCCTCGGATAAACATAAAATACTGCTCAGGAAGGAGAAGTGTTCTGTCTCCTAGAGATAAGTGTACTTTGGTGTGCAAATCAATCACAGAACAGCAGCAAAGGACCATGTGAAAATGCTGGAGGAAACATTTACAAAGTATCTATATCCAAGGTAAAACGAGTCCTATATCAACATAACCTGAAAGGCCGCTCAGCAAGGAAGAAGCCACTGCTCCAAAACCGCCATAAAAAAGCCAGACTACGGTTTGCAATTGCACATGGGGACAAAGACTGTACTTTTTAAAGAATTGTCTTCTGCGCTGATGAAATAAAAATGAAACTGTTTGGAGGAAAAAGGGGGAGGCTTGCAAGCCAAAGAACACCATCCCAACCGTGCAGCACGGGGGTTGCAGCATCATGTTGTGGGGGTGCTTTGCTGCAGGAGAGATTGGTGAACTTCACAAATTAGATGGCTGCATGAGTAAGGAAAAGTATGTGGATATATTGAAGAAACATCAAGACATCAGTCAGGATGTTAAAACTTGGTCGCAAATGGACAATGACCCCAAGCATACTTCCAAAGTTGTGGCAAAATGGCTTAATGACAAAGTCAAGGTATTGGACTGGCCATCACAAAGCCCTGACTTCAATCCTATAGAAAATTTGTGGGCAGAACTGAGAAAGCATGTGCGAGCAAGTAGGCCTACAAACCTGACTCAGATACAACAGTTCTGTCAGGAGGAATGGGCCAAAATTCACCCAACTTATTGTGGGAAACTTCTGACCCACTGGGAACGTGAAAGAAATATAACTGAAATAAATCTTGATTATTCTGACAGTTCACATTCTTCAACTATAGTGGTGATCCTAACCAACCTAAGACAAGGAATTTTTTACTAGGATTAAATGTCAGGAATTGTTTAAAACAGAGTTTAAATGTATTTGGCTAAGGCGTATGTAAACTTCCGACTTCAACTGTAGATATTCCACTAAAAACCTGCCCTTTCCAACTACAATAGTTATTTACAACATTGTCTACACTATTTCTGATCACTTAATTTTAATGGACAAAAAAGGCTGTCAAAAACAAGGATATTTCTAAGTGACCGCAAACTTTTGAACGGTAGTGTGTGTATACATCTTTATGTATATTTGTTAAGTATTCCATGCTAAAAGGTGAGCCACGTTCATGGTACCGGTTATCCTGAATTGAGCTCAAGAGTTTACCAAAGTTCTCATCAACTCAAACCTGTTTCGTAGTACACCCTTCCAGAGGGCGACATTCTGATTTTGGTGAGTCTATGATCCCTGCTGTCTAAGTCCTGTGTTACAGCGTCATCGTTTAAAAAAAATTTGTTGCCTAGCTAGTCAGCCAAGTTTTATACCTTAATCACCATTAATTTAAGTCATCTCTCCTGCTATGCTAGATCTACTTCATCTCTGATCCCACCTTGGGATGTATGATGAGCATAGCTGAGAAGGTCCATTATAGAATGAAATAGAACACTGCAAGAAACATCACACTGACTGGATTCTTTTCAGTCTAGGTCATTTTATTTATTTCCAAGACAAGTGCAGTGGAATAGGCCTAATTCAAGACAGCAAGAGCACACAGGACAAATTAAACTACTGCCTGCTGCTGAACACACGTATCATACATCAGAAAGCTTTAAGGGACTAGTTCAACTTATTCATTGTTGAGAAGTTAAAATGTCAGTGCCATTTGTGTTGGAATCTTCAGTCGACAGCAGCGGTGTTGAAATCTTCGATGGTGTAATAAATGCTAAACTGTGTATTGTTATTCTGTGAAAGACAGGACATGAACATGGTTAGAATACAGCACGAGAATGACTGCATTTAAAAAGGCAGCCCAACTCTGATATTTTTCCTGTCTCTGTGTGTGCATGTCTTTACCACATTGATAGAGTTTGTTAAGGCGTGTTATGTCCAGGGGGCTCAGGTGATTTCTCAGTCCAATCTGGACTCCACTCTTCTTGGAGCCAATAGTAGGGTTCCGGTTTGATGAGAAGTAGTATCTGCCAGGAGAAACCCAACAATGGGGGATTAGAGGACTTGCTACTTTAACACAAGGACTGCGTCACAATGCCACCCTATTCCCAATATAGTGCACATAGTTTGACCAGAGCCCATGTAAAAAAGTGACCTAAATAGGGAACCATTTGGTACGCACCGGGAAACTGTACACAGGCCCAGTAAAACTAATATTTACTTATTGCCAGCAGTTTAAAAACAAGGTGAGTAAAATTAGGACTTTAGTGGGAATAAGGAGGAGAGGAGTGTGACTGACGTTCCGTAGTGCATTATGGAGTCGTAGTCATAGGGCAGGTCCTGAGTGTCTCCTTTCTTCACCTTAAAGTTATCTTCTTTTCCTGGAAGTTAAAAGAGTTACAAGAGGCAGATGTGACTGGTGGACACTGCTGGGTGTGAATGTGATACAAGGGAATGAAAATGGAAATGTAGACAAGTTGAGATGGAAACCATTAAGTTGAACCTCTAGCAGGAGGAAACTCTACAGGATTCAAGGCATGAATATTTAATCTTACCTAATGAAACCCATTGCGGGTGGTAATGTAACAAAACTGCCCTCAAAACGAGCTTACATGTTATCCCAGGATACCCATTACGGGTGGCAACTGTAAAAGGTATATTTTACACCAGGATACCCATTACAGGTGGTAACTGTAGATGACAATGTAGAGTTATTCGCGTCAGGTAAATTTAGTGAACAAGGTTGCTGCAGTCACGCCAGGGGAAATTCGCAGGAGTTAACAAATTCAGTTAAATTCTACATAATTGGAAATGAGTCTATAAAATACATAGTATTGGTCTCAAACTGAAGAACACTGATGGTTACTGGTGTAAGATTCTCTCTGGTGTTTACAGAACTGGTGCTGTGAGATTAGGATATCAGGATTCAAGGCTGCTATGATATTAGGCTATCAGGACCTGCTTAGACAAAGCAATTTCAACAGTAGAGAAAAGGGTTGCAATGGATGGGGAAATGAATGGCTGCAGTATTTCCGTTTTAATAAGTACATGATAAATGGAACGTTAAGGCATAAATGTATGAAAGACTATACTTATTTTAAACTAATGTTGTTCTGTCCTTGTGCTGTACTGTCTATTAAATGTTATATAGCGTTTCATGTTGTGTGGACCCCAGGAAGAGTAGCTGCTGCTTAGGCAGTACCTAATAAAATACTAAATGTCAATAGTTATTCTATACGGTCTTCACTCCAGACCACAAAAAGCTGAATCTGGTATGTTAGTGTTGGGCTGGTACAAAAGCCTGCACACTGCAGCTCTTCCATGGGACAAATTGACCAGCCCTGCCCCTGATCCACATGCAATGCCCGTGAGGTGGTTTAGTATGTTGTGAGTTACCTGGGACCACATTGTCCCACTGTATGGTGACGTATTGGTCACGGTCTGGCCGTGTGTGCTCGTGGTGCAGGCCCAGTGCATGCATCAGCTCATGACACAGGTTCCCCACGTTACAGGCTCTACCGAAGTACAGAGACTGGGCCCCGCCCTGAAAACCTACATACGACGCACAGCTAGAGTTAAGTGAAGAAAGATAAAGGTGAGAGAAGCGGGAGGAGAGAAATGGAGGAGAAAGAGGGGATATGACAGGAAGAGAGAAAAATAAAGGATTGAACACAGGAAAAGGAAGGAGAGGTTGTGAGTTAACTGCTGGGAAGGAGAGAATGTGTTAATGTGCACACTTTGGACTCACCCTGTCCCAGAGATGAACTCGATGTAGTTAATCTCATTGGTGTATTCGTGGAAGAGGATACACGTCTGGCCTGAAATCATCTTGAACGCTGCTAGTATAGTTTCCTTTCTGTCCACTGTGTGGATCAGAGACAATCTACCATTAGACGGTGCATATCATTCTCACTATATTAGAAAACATCTAGTGTTACAGTGTTCATCTCTCCTACTGTATTCCACACTCACCCAGATAATCGTTGATCTTGTAGGGGATAGAAGTGACGCCTTCATTCTCAGGCCAAAGTGACTTCACAGCTAATCGGTCTTCCTGTAGGACAAAACACCTAGTCTTAAATCCAGCTGTCGCTAGAGAGTATAGGCCTCAGATTAATTAAATTGTTATTTCTGCATTTCCCCTATGAATGTTTTTCAATTCTAAAATGGTAAAACTATTTCAGTATTAACTTAAATGACTAAAACCAGACTAAGTATGTAGAAGAAAAAAAAAGATTGGAGCAATATACAGTGTACTTTCCATGACAGACTGACCAGGTGAATGCTATGATCCTCATTGAGGTCACCTGTTCATTACATTTACATTTACATTTCAGTCATTTAGCAGACGCTCTTATCCAGAGCGACTTACAGTCAGTACATTCATCTTCAGATAGCTAGGTGGGACAACCACATATCACAGTCATAGTCAGTACATTCATCTACAGATAGCTAGGTGGGACAACCACATATCACAGTCATAGTCAGTACATTCATCTACAGATATCTAGGTGGGACAACCACATATCACAGTCATAGTCAGTACATTCATCTTCAGATAGCTAGGTGGGACAACCACATATCACAGTCATAGTCAGTACATTCATCTTCAGATAGCTAGGTGGGACAACCACATATCACAGTCATAGTCAGTACATTCATCTACAGATAGCTAGGTGGGACAACCACATATCACAGTCACAGTCAGTACATTCATCTTCAGATAGCTAGGTGGGACAACCACATATCACAGTCATAGTCAGTACATTCATCTACAGATATCTAGGTGGGACAACCACATATCACAGTCATAGTCAGTACATTCATCTTCAGATAGCTAGGTGGGACAACCACATATCACAGTCATAGTCAGTACATTCATCTACAGATAGCTAGGTGGGACAACCACATATCACAGTCATAGTCAGTACATTCATCTACAGATAGCTAGGTGGGACAACCACATATCACAGTCACAGTCAGTACATTCATCTTCAGATAGCTAGGTGGGACAACCACATATCACAGTCATAGTCAGTACATTCATCTTCAGATAGCTAGGTGGGACAACCACATATCACAGTCATAGTCAGTACATTCATCTACAGATATCTAGGTGGGACAACCACATATCACAGTCATAGTCAGTACATTCATCTTCAGATAGCTAGGTGGGACAACCACATATCACAGTCATAGTCGGTACATTCATCTACAGATATCTAGGTGGGACAACCACATATCACAGTCATAGTCAGTACATTCATCTTCAGATAGCTAGGTGGGACAACCACATATCACAGTCATAGTCAGTACATTCATCTTGAGATAGCTAGGTGGGACAACCACATATCACAGTCATAGTCAGTACATTCATCTTGAGATAGCTAGGTGGGACAACCACATATCACAGTCAGTACATTCATCTTCAGATAGCTAGGTGGGACAACCACATCACAGTCAGTACATTCATCTTCAGATAGCTAGGTGGGACAACCACATATCACAGTCATAGTCAGTACATTCATCTACAGATAGCTCGGTGGGACAACCACATATCACAGTCATAGTCAGTACATTCATCTCCAGATAGCTCGGTGGGACAACCACCGTATATGGTTGAATCATCAGCATACACGGACACACATGCTTTGTTTAATGCCAGGTCATTGGTAAAAATAGAAAAGAGGGCCAAGAGAGCTGCCCTGCGGTACACCACACTTTACATGTTTGACAGAGAAGCTTCCATTAAAGAAAACCCTCTGAGTTCTATTAGATAGATAGTTCTGAATCCACAATATGGCAGAGGTTGAAAAGCCATAACACATAGGTGTTTTCAACAACAGGTTCTGGTCAATAATATCAAAGGCTGCACTGAAATCTAACAGTACAGCCCCTACAATCTTCATATTTTCAATTTCTTTCAACCAATCAGTCATTTGTGTCAGTGCAGTACATGTTGAGTGCCCTTCTCTATAAGCATGCTGAAAGTCTTGTTAGTTTGTTTACAAAAAATAGCATTATATTTGGTCAATTTTTTTTTCAAAGTTTGCTAAGAGCTGGCAGCAAGCTGATAGGTCTGCTGTTAGAACCAGTTAAGGCTGCTTTAACACTTGGGTAGTGGAATTACTTTGGCTTCCCTCCAGGCCTGAGGACACAGACTTTCCTCTAGGCTCAGATGAAAGATATGACAGATAGGAGTGGCTATAGAGTCAGCTACCATCCTCAGTAGCTTTCCATCTAAGTTGTCAATGCCAGGAGGTTTGTCATTATTGATCGATAACAATTATTTTCCCACCTCGACCAGACTAACTTTACAAAATTCAAACTTGCACTGCTTTTCTTTCATTATAAGTTTTCTTTTGCATGAATTGTTCACTGTTTGTCGAGGGGCATTTCCTGCCTACGTTTCCCCACGTCGCCAATGAAATAATCATTAAAATAATTGGCAACATCAAATAATAATTTAAATAATTAAGCCATCTGATTAGATGAAAGATGGGGTAAGCCATCTGATTGGCTGAAAGATGGAGTTGAATTTGGTCATTCTGCTCATCATTTCATTTAAAGTAGTTCTAAGTGTTTTCCCATCATTCTTTATGTCATTGATCTTGGCTTCATAATACAGTTTCTTCTTCTTTGTGTTGAGTTTAGTCACATCATTTCTCAATTTGCAGTAAGTCAGATGTGTAGCCAGACTTATTAGCCACTTCCTTTTGCCCCGTCTCTTTCAACCATACAGTTTTTCAATTCCTCATCAATCCATGTAGACTTAAGTTCTAACAGTCATTTTCTGATTTATATTTGCTTCATGGGACACCCCTCAGGTGGGTGACAGATAATGTTACGCTTGAGTGGACAAGTGACTGACTGCATGGAATTTAAATGAGATGGACAGGTGAGAGAGAGCGAAGAGAAAATCTCCACTTCGGAGAAAGGAGTAGTCCACCACCGCGACATCCAGACGCTCTCAGACTACGAGAGGAAACGTAGATGACGAAACAGCAGCTGGGAGGTGCAGTGTTCTCTGGGTAATCCATGTCTCCCATCAGGGCAGTATAGGCTGATATGACGGCAGATGTTGTCCCATTGCTAGGGCCCTTAATGACCTCTAGCCCGGTTGATCCCCGGTATGGGTGCGTGTAAGCAACGTGAACAACACGTTGACATGAGGAAACCGCTGTGGCGTTTCGTGGCGTTACGTTCTTAGGTGTCAGATGATTCCCTGGAAAAGCATTCCACTATATAGCCTGCTAACTGTTTTCAGAAGCAAAGCTGACTAACCAGTCACTGACTGCACTAAACATACTGTATCCTACTGCTGTCTCCGTCAATACTAAAAACATACTGTTTCCTACTTCTGTCTCAGTCAATACTAAACATACTGTATCCTACTGCTGTCTCCGTCAACACTAAACATACTGTATCCTACTGCTGTCTCCGTCAACACTAAACATACTGTATCCTACTGCTGTCTCAGTCAATACTAAAAACATACTGTTTCCTACTTCTGTCTCAGTCAATACTAAACATACTGTATCCTACTGCTGTCTCCGTCAACACTAAACATACTGTATCCTACTGCTGTCTCCGTCAACACTAAACATACTGTATCCTACTGCTGTCTCCGTCAATACTAAACATACTGTATCCTACTGCTGTCTCCGTCAATACTAAACATACTGTATCCTACTGCCGTCTCCGTCAATACTAAACATACTGTATCCTACTGCCGTCTCCGTCAATACTAAACATACTGTATCCTACTGCTGTCTCAGTCAACACTAAACCTACTGTATCCTACTGCTGTCTCAGTCAATACTAAACCTACTGTATCCTACTGCTGTCTCAGTCAATACTAAACATACTGCTGTCTCAGTCAATACTAAACATACTGTATCCTCCTGCTGTCTCCGTCAATACTAAACATACTGTATCCTCCTGCTGTCTCCGTCAATACTAAACATACTGTATCCTACTGCTGGCGCTGTCTGTCAACACTAAACATACTGTATCCTACTGCTGTCTCCGTCAATACTAAACATACTGTATCCTACTGCCGTCTCCGTCAATACTAAACATACTGTATCCTACTGCCGTCTCCGTCAATACTAAACATACTGTATCCTACTGCCGTCTCCGTCAATACTAAACATACTGTATCCTACTGCTGTCTGTCAATACTAAACCTACTGTATCCTACTGCTGTCTCAGTCAATACTTAACCTACTGTATCCTACTGCTGTCTCCGTCAATACTAAACATACTGTATCCTACTGCTGTCTCAGTCAATACTAAACATACTGCTGTCTCCGTCAATACTAAAAACATACTGTATCCTACTGCTGTCTCAGTCAATACTAAACATACTGCAACCTACTGCTGGTGCTGTCTCAGTCAATACTAAACATACTGTATCCTACAGCTTTTTCTCCGTCAACACTAAACATACTGTATCCTACTGCTGTCTCAGTCAACACTAAACATACTGTTGTCTCAGTCAATACTAAACATACTGTATCCTACAGCTTTTTCTCCGTCAACACTAAACATACTGTATCCTACTGCTGTCTCCGTCAATACTAAAAACATACTGTTTCCTACTTCTGTCTCAGTCAATACTAAACATACTGTATCCTACTGCTGTCTCCGTCAACACTAAACATACTGTATCCTACTGCTGTCTCCGTCAACACTAAACATACTGTATCCTACTGCTGTCTCAGTCAATACTAAAAACATACTGTTTCCTACTTCTGTCTCAGTCAATACTAAACATACTGTATCCTACTGCTGTCTCCGTCAACACTAAACATACTGTATCCTACTGCTGTCTCCGTCAACACTAAACATACTGTATCCTACTGCTGTCTCCGTCAATACTAAACATACTGTATCCTACTGCTGTCTCCGTCAATACTAAACATACTGTATCCTACTGCCGTTGTCGTGGAAAATCATTTTCAAATACAACGCTTACCAGAACTTTTAAAATCAAACATGCTCTTTATTACAACTGTACAGCCCACTGGCATGTCCCCGCGGAACACACCCCGCGGAACACACTCTTTCTCAGAACTCCAGCTACTCTATTTATACACACAGTATTGTCCGTCCCCTATGAAGTCATTCACCACCATCTGCTTTCAATTTGTTTATAATAGTGGCTGGACCCTCTATCCCAGCGTGTCCAATTACCTCTAGGCGTCACTCTGTCTGACATGTATGTTTGTAATAGAATTGTCAGACCATATGTCTAGTGTCCAATTGCTTTTAGGCGCCACTCTGTCTGACATGTATGTCAGCACAATGGAGAATCTACAAGGGTCAGAATGTCCCTTAGTAGACCTCCATCACCACGGTCCCATGACCCATGTTAACATGTGGTTCGTTACTTTAATGTTCAGCTATCTTTTATATTTATATTTTATCCATGTATCTTATGTTACCACTACACTACTACACCATCTGCTAATCTTTGGTTTCCTGTATTTACCAGAATGGCAAATGCACTCACATCTGCTCTCTTATACTACCTTCCAGTATACTCCTGTCTAATGTCCAACAGTGTGATATCTACCCACATATGTCACCTACTCCTACATAATCCCTCCTCTTGAGGGTATTAACCTCAAAAACCATACTAAAAATGACATATAGAGAGTAGATATCAATACCAACAATTGACTAAAACATTATCAAAATAAAGCTTACAAATCACTTGTACCAAACATCTCAAATGTGAAATAGGAGTAAAAGATCCAATCAGAAACAGTATAAAAAATAAAAATAATACAATGAAAATAATAAGAAATTGAATATGAGAAAATCAAAGACCTACATGCAGTTACAAAAGAAAATTGACACAACATCATTCTAAATTTAAGCATTTCAACATGATCCTCCTTGCAGACATGAATTTGGAAATACAGCATATACAGGTAGACCATCCTTACAAAAATCATGGCAAGCATAACCACCTCCAGGAACTACTCTATATAGACAGTTTGGATTCCCAAAGGGGCAGTCCAAAGGTCCACCGACCGCATTACAAGGCTTTCCATACTTATTAGTATACTTGCCTGGGCTACTCGGTACAGGATCAATCACCACAGGAGGGTCATCTCTCCTTACAGACATCTAGTTAACTGCTGTCTGAACCACAATTGACTTTACCAGGGTATAACACAACAAAATGCAATACCCAAAGCCAACAACCCTCCTCCCAACATGATGGTCATCCTAGCAAACATGACACAAACTCCACCCTTCTCCACTAAGAGCCAATTAAGTATAGTTAATGAATCCCTGTTGATTATATCATATATAATTAATCCATTCTAAGTTCATATTTGGTGTTATCCACAGAAATATAGATTCAAATCCTGATTTAACCTCCTCTCTGGCCTTGAAATCCCTAAGTAGACCTCTAAGCAGTCCAATTGCATTAAGGTATACCTCAGGATCCTTATCATAAACCCTTTTAACTCTAGGTTTTAACATAGTCATCATGGAGTGATTCAATAATAGTAACCTATTTAATTGCTCTAACTAAGGCACAAAGACCAATCCATCCATCAGGCAATACATTCAACAGTTAGTTTTTTCCACACATCCAGAAACTATCAGCAATACCTCTGTCTTGATTTTTCAACATATTAAGAGATGGCGCAACCTGAGTTATGTGACCACACAACCCTTTATCATTATTTTTACGAACTCCCACATTCTCTTAACACCCCAATAGTATCACATTCTACAGTGGTGTTTCCTACATCAATTCCTTCGGTGTCATGGCTGTAAAAACATTCATATTTTCCTTTAACCACGGTACCTCTGTCTAATTGAGGTACATTTAATTCAGTTCTAATATTATAGGCAACACAATCATTGTCTCCCAACATGGTCTCATTCAACATAGTTTTACCCCTAGTACTTACCCAGAACAATCCTACATTTTATGTCACACAAGGGAATAGAATACTTTCTATTGGTACAATAGTCATTTTTACAACTTACACAGTTTTTACATGATGCTGGTTCAGAGACTATTAAAAGATCAGACAAAGGTGATTTTCTTCACAAAATACAATTGTCCATTCTGTGTCTGTTTGCCATATACTTAGCCCATTCGTATCACTCCTTCTTCACTACTTCTTCTCATGTAGTGTCCCTGAGTGGTTCTGATTCTGATATATCTAATTCTGTTGCTTTTTCAATGTTCTTATCTTGAGGTAGATCATTAGAGTTTATCAGAAAGTTTCAAATATCAGTAAAAACTCTCCTGACTGATGTCTCAGGTTGCTTTGTTGGCACGGTGGTCTGCTTGGTAAGGGCAGTCGATGTCATCTAGTGGTAGCTACTGTGGTCGTCACAGCAGCCGCCACCCTTGTTGTTGTCACAGGTTCTTCCTGTTCAGGTGCAGGGGTAGGTCTTCACCTTCCACTGGTTCAATCTTGTTCATGATGAGCACCTACTCGTCTTTTTCTTTGATTCATGTCAGGTCACATCCTTTCGGGTCCCAAACGACTTCTCCCTTTGTTTGGTGATGTGTCCATCCACAGAGTGCAATCTCCGATAAGGGTTTGATCCTTATGATTGAGATAGACTTCAGTTCTCCTGCTTCTGTTATACATTGAGGTGGAACATAGATTCTAACCTTGTCAGTCTTTTTGGATTGTTCGGCTGATTCCATTCTTCTCTTCCTGCTCCCACCATACATCTTGATTGTGCATTAGTCTGTTGTTTCTATACTAGCATTCACTGTTGCTTCTAGTATGTCAATGTCATTATTCTTTTGTTGTTCTAACATCAATTGTCTGTAAAGGAGGCCATTCAAAAGTTTAAAAGTCAATTGTGGGGTAATCCCCATTTTCTTCAGCTTGCGGGACTTTTCCTCCTCTTTCTTCACCTGAAGCTCCCTCCTCAGGCCGGACTTAGCTTCCATCTGGTAGGGTTTCAATTTTAGGAAAGAAACGTTCTTATTCTGTTCCTTGTGAGGCCTCACCTCCTCTTCTGGGTGCATTAGTCGGTGCACGTGTCATATTTTGGCTTTCACTTGATTTACTGTTTTCTTGGCTCCTCCCTGGCATCTCAATCGTTTCCGCTGCTCCTGCTCCCTCCAGGCTCCCTCCTGGTGAATCAGCATCCTCAGTGTCCTCATCTCTATGTGGTTGTATCCTTCTCTCTGTTGGGACTCAGCTGCAGTGGGTCAGATGGTACCACGTCTGGCTTCTTTTTCACTTGGACGGCCGTTCTTGTTGCTTTGGCCACCTCATAGGGTCCATCTCTCCTCGGTTGATCCCACTTCCTCCGGATCCCTCCAACGTGGACTAGATCTCCTGGTACCACTGAGAGAGGTCCTTCTGGTCCCCTTGGATCATCAGACGCAGAACCTCTCATCCTGGTTCAGGTTTCTGCCTACTTTCTGTGAAGCATTCATACTTAGAGACTTATGGCCTCTGTTCTAAGATTGCACCATACATCCTCTTACTTCCATCACTCATCACACAACAAACAGACATTCCAGCTGAAGCTGGCGAACCCCTCTCCTTCTGGTTTCCTAAACATAAGACTTGGAAAACAACAGACAAAACATAACAGCATTGACAATGTTATGTGTTATGCATAAATATATTCATGCAAACTGAAATCTGAGACCATGACAATTCCCACTCTCTCTTTACCTGACTCTATGCCTCCAGGATACTTTTCTGCTGGACTCCACAAAAATAAAAGCCCTAAAAAGCTTCCTCATGCTTCCACCCAGTCTTCCCCTTTCGGCCACAGGTTCTGAGAGGTGTTCCCAAATCATGTCATTTTTACTTAGTTTCCCATCTACTCCATTTCAACTGATAATCATGTGCATAACCTACAATTAACATTCTCTCTTCTTGAATTAATTCAACACTGTATATGCTTTCATATCAATCCCTTTAACATGTTTGTTTAGAGTATAATATCCTATTATCCATTCTCTTTCACATGATGTATTAAAAATAAAACAAGTAGCCTCCAAACTCAACCCAGTATGTCTATAGTGGAATCTAATCTCTCTCTCTTTCTCTCTCTGATTCCACATCCTCTGTCATGGTGTTTTCAAGCTCACCCATTATTCAGCTGGACCTTACTTCTCGTGAGACTTATGCACCCACCAAAGAGAGACATAAAGAACTTTACCACTGCAGTGTTGTAAGAAGTATACCACCAGCCTGGTGTATCTTGATGTACACTCAGTCTCCAGAATGCAGCCCAAGCCCTTCCATTTCTGGCTGTTTTTTCCTGAGGACATACACACTAACACATGGGTTATTTCCTGACAACATTAGCAAGATCACTAAATCTTAATTTTTAATAACAGCCCTATGTAACCATTCTGCCTCAAATACCTGGCCTCCTGCCACAGAAATATTCAATGATAATCAAATGATGTTCCCTACATCAACTGCTGTAAAATAACATGTAATCAGTCAAGCGTCTTCCAGTTGGAAGAATATCCAATCCTAACAAAACTATGTCATAAGTTTCTTAAACTTTTGCTCTAATGTTCAAAATGCCACCACTTATTCTTTTTACCATATCTTTAGATATGTGAATTGTTCTATTTACTTTTAGAATTGTCCCTATATTTTACACAGCCAGCTGTCTTTCCTTTTCTGTGAATTATCTCTATTTTTATACATATTTCTAGAAATAACACCCCTTTACTACCATTACCTTCATTTATAAGTCCCCTAACCCATAACTGCCATTGTTTGATACATACTTAAAACATCCTTAAGTCAATTTATATATCATTTATATCAGTCCCTCCTCAGGAACATATACACAACCTTATGTTCCTCAAAACAAAAATAAATTGACCAAACGAGAAAAAGAGAAAAAAAAATTAAAAAAAAATTATAATAATTATTGCACATGTGCAATATTATCACTATTTGTAAAGAAATGAAACCTGGAGAAAACATCCATCCGTGTCATTCTATGCCCAAGTTATTGTTGGTCTCTTTCTTCTTCATTCATGGGTATCTTCGCACAACAGACTACCTTTTTATTCAATTAAACATTACATTTTATCATTCCAATTCCAATGACATTATAAAACGAAAGAAACAAAAAACCTTTAATCTAAAATTCTGTAAGTTTTGTCAACCACCTTGTCTCAGGATTAGTTTCCAGAGCTTCCCTAGGCCTATTAACGTTAAACAGTTCTATATCCAAATAACTAAACAGTTCTTTTTGAAATACTTTTCCCAATCCAATATTCAGGATAACAGTCCTTAGTGTTTACTTTAACTCAAATTTGACCTTATCTATTCAATACACAACATCCCTTTAATAATTAACATTTATACTAAACACTTTTATTACCAGTACTATCTATTTTCCCAATAGCCCTTTTGTCTCAGTTTCTCTCATGAGTGGCCTGATAATAAAAAAATCAGTACCCCAATAACCTTAAGTCATTATTCTCCCAACAAATATAACATAATTTCAGCATGTCTTTTTTTTTTTTTAGATACAGTTCACAGGTCATCAGACACAGTTGTCCCTCACTATTCAGTCGATTAGGGCGGGTATGAGCTCCACACCCACTAGTGGTGATATTCTCTCCCATGCCCTAAAGCATTCTGACGTCACCTTTCATGACAACTCCCTTATTCTACTGGTGATCTCTCAGATGAATTACAGATGATGTAGTTATCAACAAAACCCTTACAGAAACCCACACTCCAATAAACCCTTTAGAAAAACTTTCAACACTTTTTATATGCATAATGAACAAAACACATTTGTGTATTCCCCCAAAGACCATAACCCCAAAGAACTGATAGTTTTACCTATGAACCCATGTTATATCGAAAATAAAAATTAAAATAAACCTATTCGAATAACTTATTCAATTTAAGGGTACAACTCTTCATAATTTTCCCAGGGACATAATAGATTTTCAAAGTAATTATACAGTTTGAATAGAGTCTGGTGTCTTAAACATTTTATAAGTATATCCCACCTGTTCCAACAATTTCCAGTAAAAGGTGATCAGTCTTTTACAAGAAATTCCTAGGATTCAGGGCATTTTGAGACCATTAATATGTTTCCACTCCCCCTTTCTTTAGGAGCAACTTAAATACATTTTTCAAAAACATGTTCATCCTTTTGCATACCCAATTTGAAACTGAATTGGAAAAAACCCTTCCAATAAACCTACTAATGTATATTCATTCCCAGTACATGGTGCACTTAGTAGTAAATCATAAGCCAATAATCGCAAAGGGACTGGACTCACTCATCCAGAACTCCATGTTTTAGCCTTATCCAGATATTTTTATTTTTAAAGCGGCTGACTTTAATTAACTGCTTTCCACAGTAATGCAGTCTCCAATGACATTGTTGACCAGAGAAGATTAAAAAACCCTTTTTTTCCCTTATTCTTTCTGGAAAAGAAAGTGTACATATTGTTAATATTCACAACGTTACCTTTTAGTCAGCAAACCAATAATTTTACTTATCCATAGATTTTATTCTAAAGCGTCTTTAACAGTTCCAGAGAATTGTGGTATAGAATGTCTAACAATTAAAATTCCATCGTTATTTTACTAGATGTCAAACGTGATCCAATACTTCTTCTTGACCACATATAAACTGTAATCTCTATGAAACACTCATTGTTCGCTCAGAGACTATACACCGACAAGTAAAAAATTCCATTCTCACTAACCTCAAACCAATTAGTTGTTTGTTATTTTGACAAGGAAATAAACTCTTGTATAGTGGCATTTCCTACTACCGCACTAAGTTCTAATGTCACATTACACTACCCGATATACCTATATCCAGAACAGAGAGCTATTTTCTTATTGGTTCTTAGATCTTGTCAATAGTTCTGCCAATCACCCGCACGTCTGCGAGGACTAGAGGAACCACACACACAACCTCATCGCAATGTATTTTCTGATGATAGAATGTTGACATCAGAACGCCTACAAATCGAGCTTCACATTTTGGTCCCATGCGACTATTTATTTATTTATTTTTCCTAAATACTCCCATGTATTTCTACACCTTTTATTTACTATTTTTCCGAGTTAGAGCCAATCTCCTTTCCAATTAATAATTCATTTGTCACATCACTTAATTTCTTTTATCGAAGCCTACTCTATACAGTACATACATTATTTCTGAATACTACAGCATCAACTCTACTCTGTCACAGGAGAGCTGCGCGCTCCCTCTCCTGGACGTTCTGCCTACATACACACACAACTCGTCTTTCCTTCCTAATCTTCTATTTTTACACAGATCTACTCATTTCTTACAACATTATCATTCATCCTTTTATGTTTCATCCGTTCATTCAATCCCTTTGTTTTTACCTCAAAACAACTCAGTCTTTCTTTATTGACTTAATTCACTTCCTTCTACATAAGCCTAGACTTCTACAATATGACGAGACTACTGTCTAATCGGATCAGCTTGTCTTCATATCCTATTCAACCCCCAATACTTATCTTTTCTTCTATTCTTAGAGTAGTATTGTGGCGTGACCTACTGAATTACCAAACCCTGGTAGCTAGACAGAGCGGTTTTTTATTCGCAGGATTTCTTTTGCATTTGAACGCCGCACAATCGGGCCAACGTTTTTCCTGCACCTACTACTTCACCCATACAATCCTCCTTTCAGAGCGGAAACTATGAATATTTATTTAACTACTGATTTATGTTTTGACCGTATAAGTTACTTTTGCAGTTGAACGCCGCACAATCGGGCCAACGTTTTCCTACAACCTACCGATTTATGCTTTGACCGTATAAGTTACTTTTGCAGTTGAACGCCGCACAATCGGGCTAACGTTTTCCTACAACCTACTGTTTTATGCTTTGACTGTATAAGCTACTTTTGCAGTTGAACGCCGCACAATCGGGCTAACGTTTTCCTACAACCTACTGTTTTATGCTTTGACTGTATAAGCTACTTTTGCAGTTGAACGCCGCACAATCGGGCTAACGTTTTCCTACAACCTACTGTTTTATGCTTTGACTGTATAAGCTACTTGTTGTAGCCCTGCGCCTGAGCCCAGCCGCTCAACTAGAGAGTACAAACAGTTGCGCCGATCAGCCCACACAAGGCTGCTCAAAATGAATGGTCCGACGAGAGGGGCAGTCCGAATCACACACACCCGACACGAGTCGCCCGCTCAGGTTGACTGAGGTGTGTTTACGCACATCCCAAAACAGATCCTGATACGGTCGAACCCGGCCAAGCAGAATCAGACGGAACAACTCCCCCAATCAAACCAGACACATGAACCTGTCTCGAGCAGTCCAACCAGAACAAATGCCCGCTCCCCCCAGCCAAACACCCGACACAATCAAAGTTCACAGTTCCAGTTCACTCAATCTCTAGACATGCGCATTCATACAAAACCCAAACTCACACATGCATGCACATTTATTTGAATTCAAAAGTTCTTTCGTTTTTATCGTTTTTAGGAAATTTGAGAGAGAGACCTACATGACATTCCTCCCGCTGAGACAGGACTCTGAAGCAATCTACACAAACATTTCAACTATTGTAAGAACTTGCTTACCGTATATAGTTGGGTGGCCACCTCTGTTTGTTTAGATTGTCCAAAGAACCCGTCAGCCAAGAACGTCTCCGTCCCTGTCACTCCTGGCAAGCTCGCCAATTATGTCGTGGAAAATCATTTTCAAATACAACGCTTACCAGAACTTTTAAAATCAAACATGCTCTTTATTACAACTGTACAGCCCACTGGCATGTCCCCGCGGAACACACCCCGCGGAACACACTCTTTCTCAGAACTCCAGCTACTCTATTTATACACACAGTATTGTCCGTCCCCTATGAAGTCATTCACCACCATCTGCTTTCAATTTGTTTATAATAGTGGCTGGACCCTCTATCCCAGCGTGTCCAATTACCTCTAGGCGTCACTCTGTCTGACATGTATGTTTGTAATAGAATTGTCAGACCATATGTCTAGTGTCCAATTGCTTTTAGGCGCCACTCTGTCTGACATGTATGTCAGCACAATGGAGAATCTACAAGGGTCAGAATGTCCCTTAGTAGACCTCCATCACCACGGTCCCATGACCCATGTTAACATGTGGTTCGTTACTTTAATGTTCAGCTATCTTTTATATTTATATTTTATCCATGTATCTTATGTTACCACTACACTACTACACCATCTGCTAATCTTTGGTTTCCTGTATTTACCAGAATGGCAAATGCACTCACATCTGCTCTCTTATACTACCTTCCAGTATACTCCTGTCTAATGTCCAACAGTGTGATATCTACCCACATATGTCACCTACTCCTACACCGTCTCCGTCAATACTAAACATACTGTATCCTACTGCCGTCTCCGTCAATACTAAACATACTGTATCCTACTGCTGTCTCAGTCAACACTAAACCTACTGTATCCTACTGCTGTCTCAGTCAATACTAAACCTACTGTATCCTACTGCTGTCTCAGTCAATACTAAACATACTGCTGTCTCAGTCAATACTAAACAGTGTATCCTACTGCCGTCTCAGTCAATACTAAACATACTGTATCCTCCTGCTGTCTCCGTCAATACTAAACATACTGTATCCTCCTGCTGTCTCCGTCAATACTAAACATACTGTATCCTCCTGCTGTCTCCGTCAATACTAAACATACTGTATCCTACTGCTGGCGCTGTCTGTCAACACTAAACATACTGTATCCTACTGCTGTCTCCGTCAATACTAAACATACTGTATCCTACTGCCGTCTCCGTCAATACTAAACATACTGTATCCTACTGCCGTCTCCGTCAATACTAAACATACTGTATCCTACTGCCGTCTCCGTCAATACTAAACATACTGTATCCTACTGCTGTCTGTCAATACTAAACCTACTGTATCCTACTGCTGTCTCAGTCAATACTAAACCTACTGTATCCTACTGCTGTCTCCGTCAATACTAAACATACTGTATCCTACTGCTGTCTCAGTCAATACTAAACATACTGCTGTCTCCGTCAATACTAAAAACATACTGTATCCTACTGCTGTCTCAGTCAATACTAAACATACTGCAACCTACTGCTGGTGCTGTCTCAGTCAATACTAAACATACTGTATCCTACAGCTTTTTCTCCGTCAACACTAAACATACTGTATCCTACTGCTGTCTCAGTCAACACTAAACATACTGTTGTCTCAGTCAATACTAAACATACTGTATCCTACTGCTGTCTTCCATTTCGTTCTGGTGTTTGTGAGCCCAACAGTTTCTCTAGAGAGAAATCAAATAATTTGAGAGAAATCTGAGAAACCAATTTCGGAATAATGTAGGATGCTGGAAGTGGTAGTTTCCATTAAGCAAATATTCAACCTAGTTCAGTGCAGAAACACGGTAATGACCTACAATGACCATAATTCATTGCGCCATTTTTTTTTCGGCTCAAAAAGTGATCAGAGAGGAAGAGGCAAAGCGAGAGGTTTTACTCTTGGCAAAAATAAGCACAATGACTTTCTATGGGCTTATTTTGGACCTAAGCTTGTCACCTGCCTTCCTGCCTTTGGGACAATGACTGCCATTGTTAGGGTCGGAGACATGAGCATCTCATCATTGTTTACAGATCTTTGGACGGATACACTTTTTACACCTGCTACGTTGGGTGAGATACACTCAGACCACATGAGAGAGAAACTTACACAACGACAAGAGAGACAGAGACAGTTTGTGAAAGTATACCTCATCTACTATGAAGAAGTAGTAAAATGATTGTCAGACAGCTCTGCAGCCATACATAGGCAGGCTAGCTAAATAGGATCAAATCAAGTTTATTTTATATAGCCCTTCGTACATCAGCTTATATCTCGAAGTGCTGTACAGAAACCCAGCCTAAAACCCCAAACAGCAAGCAATGCAGGTGTAGAAGCACGGCGGCTAGGAAAAACACCCTACAAAGGCCAAAATCTAGGAAGAAACCTAGAGAGGAACCAGGCTATGAAGGGTGGCCAGTCCTCTTCTGGCTGTGCCAGATTATAACAGAACATGGCCAAGATGTTCAAACGTTCATAAATGACCAGCATGGTCAAATTATAATCAGGAGTAAATGTCAGTTGGCTTTTCATAGCCGATCATTAAGAGTATCTCTACCGCTCCTGCGGTCTCTAGAGAGTTGACTGAAGACAGTACAGTACGGGCAGGACATGAAGTTAGACAGCCTGGCCGGCTGCTACTGCCCGAACAGAGAAGAGATGATTAGGTTACTTTAAGGAATGAAAAATAAGTCACCAAATTAAACCCAAGTAATATACAAAACTGAAATATTTATAATTTCATTGTTGTCTACCCAATGTGGAACTTAGAGACAATGGACTGTTTTTAATGTTTTGGCAATTGAATGTTCAATATTTTTAGCTTTGGAATTTATTAAAGAGCTCTGAAGTAATTGTAACGCCATTATTTCATACTGTATTTCATGTAAATATCTGAACCGCCCTCCAATAGCACCAAATCGCTCAGCACGACTTGGCAGAGTTATATTATCTCACAAACTAAAGCAGATAGCTTGGCCCACCGCCTACAAGGCAGCCTGCTACGGCCCGCCAGCTACAAGGCAGCTTGCTACGGACCGCCAGCTACAGGGCAGCTTGCTACGGCCCGCCAGCTACAAGGCAAGGCAGCTTGCTACGGCCCGCCAGCTACAAGGCAAGGCAGCTTGCTACGGCCCGCCAGCTACAAGGCAAGGCAGCTTGCTACGGCCCGCCAGCTACAAGGCAAGGCAGCTTGCTACGGCCCGCCAGCTACAAGGCAGCTTGCTACGGCCCGCCAGCTACAAGGCAGCTTGCTACGGCCCGCCAGCTACAAGGCAGCTTGCTACGGCCCGCCAGCTACAAGGCAGCTTGCTACGGCCCGCCAGCTACAAGGCAGCTTGCTACGGCCCGCCAGCTACAAGGCAGCTTGCTACGGCCCGCCAGCTACAAGGCAGCTTGCTACGGCCCGCCAGCTACAAGGCAGCTTGCTACGGCCCGCCAGCTACAAGGCAGCTTGCTACGGCCCGCAAGCTACAAGGCAGCTTGCTACGGCCCGCCAGCTACAAGGCAGCTTGCTACGGCCCGCCAGCTACAAGGCAGCTTGCTACGGCCCGCCAGCTACAAGGCAGCTTGCTACGGCCCGCCAGCTACAAGGCAGCTTGCTACGGCCCGCCAGCTACAAGGCAGCTTGCTACGGCCCGCCAGCTACAAGGCAAGGCAGCTTGCTACGGCCCGCCAGCTACAAGGCAGCTTGCTACGGCCCGCCAGCTACAAGGCAAGGCAGCTTGCTACGGCCCGCCAGCTACAAGGCAAGGCAGCTTGCTACGGCCCGCCAGCTACAAGGCAGCTTGCTACGGCCCGCCAGCTACAAGGCAGCTTGCTACGGCCCGCCAGCTACAAGGCAGCTTGCTACGGCCCGCCAGCTACAAGGCAGCTTGCTACGGCCCGCCAGCTACAAGGCAGCTTGCTACGGCCCGCCAGCTACAAGGCAGCTTGCTACGGCCCGCCAGCTACAAGGCAGCTTGCTACGGCCCGCCAGCTACAAGGCAGCTTGCTACGGCCCGCCAGCTACAAGGCAGCTTGCTACGGCCCGCCAGCTACAAGGCAGCTTGCTACGGCCCACCCCCTACAAGGCAAGGCAGCTTGCTACGGCCCACCACCTACAAGGCAGCTTGCTACGGCCCGCCACCTACAAGACAGCTTGCTACGGCCCACCAGCTACAAGGCAGCTTGCTACGGCCCACCCCCTACAAGGCAAGGCAGCTTGCTACGGCCCACCACCTACAAGGCAGCTTGCTACGGCCCGCCAGCTACAAGGCAGCTTGCTACGGCCCACCAGCTACAAGGCAGCTTGCTACGGCCCGCCAGCTACAAGGCAAGGCAGCTTGCTACGGCCCACCAGCTACAAGGCAGCTTGCTACGGCCCGCCAGCTACAAGGCAGCTTGCTACGGCCCGCCAGCTACAAGGCAGCTTGCTACGGCCCGCCAGCTACAAGGCAGCTTGCTACGGCCCGCCAGCTACAAGGCAGCTTGCTACGGCCCACCCCCTACAAGGCAAGGCAGCTTGCTACGGCCCACCACCTACAAGGCAGCTTGCTACGGCCCGCCAGCTACAAGGCAGCTTGCTACGGCCCACCAGCTACAAGGCCGCTTGCTACTGCCCACCACCTACAAGGCCGCCTGCTACGGCCCCACCGCCTACAAGGCCACTTGCTACGGCCCACCACCTACAAGGCAGCTTGCTACGGCCCGCCAGCTACAAGGCAGCTTGCTACGGCCCACCCCCTACAAGGCAAGGCAGCTTGCTACGGCCCACCACCTACAAGGCAGCTTGCTACGGCCCGCCAGCTACAAGGCCGCTTGCTACGGCCCGCCAGCTACAAGGCCGCTTGCTACGGCCCACCACCTACAAGGCCGCTTGCTACGGCCCCACCGCCTACAAGGCCGCTTGCTACGGCCCCACCGCCTACAAGGCAGCTTGCTACGGCCCGCCAGCTACAAGGCAGCTTGCTACGGCCCACCCCCTACAAGGCAAGGCAGCTTGCTACGGCCCGCCACCTACAAGGCAGCTTGCTACGGCCCGCCAGCTACAAGGCAGCTTGCTACGGCCCGCCAGCTACAAGGCAGCTTGCTACGGCCCGCCAGCTACAAGGCAGCTTGCTACGGCCCGCCAGCTACAAGGCAGCTTGCTACGGCCCGCCAGCTACAAGGCAGCTTGCTACGGCCCGCCAGCTACAAGGCAGCTTGCTACGGCCCGCCAGCTACAAGGCAGCTTGCTACGGCCCGCCAGCTACAAGGCAGCTTGCTACGGCCCGCCAGCTACAAGGCAGCTTGCTACGGCCCGCCAGCTACAAGGCAAGGCAGCTTGCTACGGCCCGCCAGCTACAAGGCAAGGCAGCTTGCTACGGCCCGCCAGCTACAAGGCAGCTTGCTACGGCCCGCCAGCTACAAGGCAGCTTGCTACGGCCCGCCAGCTACAAGGCAGCTTGCTACGGCCCGCCAGCTACAAGGCAGCTTGCTACGGCCCGCCAGCTACAAGGCAGCTTGCTACGGCCCGCCAGCTACAAGGCAGCTTGCTACGGCCCGCCAGCTACAAGGCAGCTTGCTACGGCCCGCCAGCTACAAGGCAGCTTGCTACGGCCCGCCAGCTACAAGGCAGCTTGCTACGGCCCGCCAGCTACAAGGCAGCTTGCTACGGCCCGCCAGCTACAAGGCAGCTTGCTACGGCCCGCCAGCTACAAGGCAGCTTGCTACGGCCCGCCAGCTACAAGGCAGCTTGCTACGGCCCACCAGCTACAAGGCAGCTTGCTACGGCCCACCCCCTACAAGGCAAGGAGCTTGCTACGGCCCACCACCTACAAGGAAGCTTGCTACGGCCCGCCACCTGCAAGGCAGCTTGCTACGGCCCACCAGCTACAAGGCAGCTTGCTACGGCCCACCCCCTAAAAGGCAAGGCAGCTTGCTACGGCCCACCACCTACAAGGCAGCTTGCTACAGCCCGCCAGCTACAAGGCAGCTTGCTACGGCCCGCCAGCTACAAGGCAAGGCAGCTTGCTACGGCCCACCAGCTACAAGGCAGCTTGCTACGGCCCGCCAGCTACAAGGCAGCTTGCTACGGCCCGCCAGCTACAAGGCAGCTTGCTACGGCCCGCCAGCTACAAGGCAGCTTGCTACGGCCCACCCCCTACAAGGCAAGGCAGCTTGCTACGGCCCACCACCTACAAGGCAGCTTGCTACGGCCCGCCAGCTACAAGGCAGCTTGCTACGGCCCACCAGCTACAAGGCCGCTTGCTACGGCCCACCACCTACAAGGCCGCTTGCTACGGCCCCACCGCCTACAAGGCCGCTTGCTACGGCCCCACCGCCTACAAGGCAGCTTGCTACGGCCCCACCGCCTACAAGGCCACTTGCTACGGCCCACCACCTACAAGGCAGCTTGCTACGGCCCACCAGCTACAAGGCAGCTTGCTACGGCCCACCACCTACAAGGCAGCTCGCTACGGCCCACCACCTACAAGGCAGCTCGCTACGGCCCGCCAGCTACAAGGCAGCTTGCTATGGCCCGCCAGCTACAAGGCCGCTTGCTACGGCCCACCACCTACAAGGCCGCTTGCTACGGCCCCACCGCCTACAAGGCAGCTTGCTACGGCCCACCGCCTACAAGGCAGCTTGCTACGGCCCACCGCCTACAAGGCAGCTTGCTACGGCCCACCTCCTACAAGGCAGCTTGCTACGGCCCACAAGGCAGCTTGCTACGGCCCACCACCTACAAGGCAGCTTGCTACGGCCCACCAGCTACAAGGCAGCTTGCTACGGCCCACCGCCTACAAGGCAGCTTGCTACGGCCCACCGCCTACAAGGCAGCTTGCTACGGCCCACCGCCTACAAGGCAGCGCGCTACGGCCCACCAGCTACAAGGCAGCTCGCTACGGCCCACCACCTACAAGGCAGCGCGCTACGGCCCACCAACTACAAGGCAGCTTGCTACGGCCCCACCACCTACAAGGCCGCTTGCTACGGCCCCACCACCTACAAGGCCGCTTGCTACGGCCCCACCACCTACAAGGCCGCTTGCTACGGCCCGCCACCTACATGGCCGCTTGCTACGGCCCGCCAGCTACAAGGCAGCTTGCTACGGCCCGCCAGCTACAAGGCAGCTTGCTACGGCCCGCCAGCTACAAGGCAAGGCAGCTTGCTACGGCCCGCCAGCTACAAGGCAGCTTGCTACGGCCCGCCAGCTACAAGGCAGCTTGCTACGGCCCGCCAGCTACAAGGCAGCTTGCTACGGCCCGCCAGCTACAAGGCAGCTTGCTACGGCCCGCCAGCTACAAGGCAGCTTGCTACGGCCCGCCAGCTACAAGGCAAGGCAGCTTGCTACGGCCCGCCAGCTACAAGGCAAGCTTGCTACGGCCCGCCAGCTACAAGGCAGCTTGCTACGGCCCGCCAGCTACAAGGCAGCTTGCTACGGCCCGCCAGCTACAAGGCAGCTTGCTACGGCCCGCCAGCTACAAGGCAGCTTGCTACGGCCCACCACCTACAAGGCCGCTTGCTACGGCCCCACCGCCTACAAGGCCGCTTGCTACGGCCCCACCGCCTACAAGGCAGCTTGCTACGGCCCCACCGCCTACAAGGCCACTTGCTACGGCCCACCACCTACAAGGCAGCTTGCTACGGCCCGCCAGCTACAAGGCAGCTTGCTACGGCCCACCCCCTACAAGGCAAGGCAGCTTGCTACGGCCCACCACCTACAAGGCAGCTTGCTACGGCCCGCCAGCTACAAGGCAGCTTGCTACGGCCCGCCAGCTACAAGGCCGCTTGCTACGGCCCGCCACCTACAAGGCCGCTTGCTACGGCCCCACCGCCTACAAGGCAGCTTGCTACGGCCCACCACCTACAAGGCAGCTTGCTACGGCCCACCGCCTACAAGGCAGCTTGCTACGGCCCACCTCCTACAAGGCAGCTTGCTACGGCCCACAAGGCAGCTCGCTACGGCCCACCACCTACAAGGCAGCTCGCTACGGCCCACCAGCTACAAGGCAGCTCGCTACGGCCCACCACCTACAAGGCAGCTCGCTACGGCCCACCACCTACAAGGCAGCTCGCTACGGCCCACCGCCTACAAGGCAGCTCGCTACGGCCCACCGCCTACAAGGCAGCTCGCTACGGCCCACCGCCTACAAGGCAGCGCGCTACGGCCCACCAGCTACAAGGCAGCTCGCTACGGCCCACCAGCTACAAGGCAGCTCGCTACGGCCCACCAGCTACAAGGCAGCTCGCTACGGCCCACCAGCTACAAGGCAGCTCGCTACGGCCCACCAGCTACAAGGCAGCTTGCTACGGCCCACCAGCTACAAGGCAGCTTGCTACGGCCCACCAGCTACAAGGCAGCTTGCTACGGCCCCACCAGCTACAAGGCAGCTTGCTACGGCCCCACCACCTACAAGGCCGCTTGCTACGGCCCACCACCTACAAGGCCGCTTGCTACGGCCCCACCACCTACAAGGCCGCTTGCTACGGCCCACCACCTACAAGGCCGCTTGCTACGGCCCACCACCTACAAGGCCGCTTGCTACGGCCCACCACCTACAAGGCCGCTTGCTACGGCCCACCAGCTACAAGGCAGCTTGCTACGGCCCACCGCCTACAAGGCAGCTTGCTACGGCCCACCGCCTACAAGGCAGCTTGCTACGGTGGGCCGCAGCAAGCTGCCTACGGCCCACCACCTACAGGGCAGCCCGCCACGGCCCACCGCCTACAAGGCAGCCTGCTACGGCCCGCCAGCTACAAGGCAGCTTGCTACGGCCCGCCAGCTACAAGGCAGCTTGCTACGGCCCGCCAGCTACAAGGCAGCTTGCTACGGCCCGCCAGCTACAAGGCAGCTTGCTACGGCCCGCCAGCTACAAGGCAGCTTGCTACGGCCCGCCAGCTACAAGGCAGCTTGCTACGGCCCGCCAGCTACAAGGCAGCTTGCTACGGCTCGCCAGCTACAAGGCAGCTTGCTACGGCCCGCCAGCTACAAGGCAGCTTGCTACGGCCCGCCAGCTACAAGGCAGCTTGCTACGGCCCGCCAGCTACAAGGCAGCTTGCTACGGCCCGCCAGCTACAAGGCAGCTTGCTACGGCCCGCCAGCTACAAGGCAGCTTGCTACGGCCCGCCAGCTACAAGGCAGCTTGCTACGGCCCACCCCCTACAAGGCAAGGCAGCTTGCTACGGCCCACCACCTACAAGGCAGCTTGCTACGGCCCGCCACCTACAAGACAGCTTGCTACGGCCCGCCAGCTACAAGGCAGCTTGCTACGGCCCACCCCCTACAAGGCAAGGCAGCTTGCTACGGCCCACCACCTACAAGGCAGCTTGCTACGGCCCGCCAGCTACAAGGCAGCTTGCTACGGCCCGCCAGCTACAAGGCAAGGCAGCTTGCTACGGCCCGCCAGCTACAAGGCAGCTTGCTACGGCCCGCCAGCTACAAGGCAGCTTGCTACGGCCCGCCAGCTACAAGGCAGCTTGCTACGGCCCGCCAGCTACAAGACAAGGCAGCTTGCTACGGCCCGCCAGCTACAAGGCAAGGCAGCTTGCTACGGCCCGCCAGCTACAAGGCAAGGCAGCTTGCTACGGCCCGCCAGCTACAAGGCAGCTTGCTACGGCCCGCCAGCTACAAGGCAGCTTGCTACGGCCCGCCAGCTACAAGGCAGCTTGCTACGGCCCGCCAGCTACAAGGCAGCTTGCTACGGCCCGCCAGCTACAAGGCAGCTTGCTACGGCCCGCCAGCTACAAGGCAGCTTGCTACGGCCCGCCAGCTACAAGGCAGCTTGCTACGGCCCGCCAGCTACAAGGCAGCTTGCTACGGCCCGCCAGCTACAAGGCAGCTTGCTACGGCCCGCCAGCTACAAGGCAGCTTGCTACGGCCCACCAGCTACAAGGCAGCTTGCTACGGCCCACCCCCTACAAGGCAAGGCAGCTTGCTACGGCCCACCACCTACAAGGCAGCTTGCTACGGCCCGCCAGCTACAAGGCAGCTTGCTACGGCCCGCCAGCTACAAGACAAGGCAGCTTGCTACGGCCCGCCAGCTACAAGGCAAGGCAGCTTGCTACGGCCCGCACAGCTACAAGGCAAGGCAGCTTGCTACGGCCCCACCAGCCTACAAGGCAGCTTGCTACGGCCCGCCAGCTACAAGGCAGCTTGCTACGGCCCGCCCCCTACAAGGCAGCTTGCTACGGCCCACCCCCTACAAGGCAAGGCAGCTTCCTACGGCCCACCACCTACAAGGCAGCTTGCTACGGCCCGCCAGCTACAAGGCAGCTTGCTACGGCCCGCCAGCTACAAGGCCGCTTGCTACGGCCCACCACCTACAAGGCCGCTTGCTACGGCCCCACCGCCTACAAGGCAGCTTGCTACGGCCCACCGCCTACAAGGCAGCTTGCTACGGCCCACCGCCTACAAGGCAGCTTGCTACGGCCCACAAGGCAGCTCGCTACGGCCCACCACCTACAAGGCAGCTCGCTACGGCCCACCAGCTACAAGGCAGCTTGCTACGGCCCACCACCTACAAGGCAGCTCGCTACGGCCCACCGCCTACAAGGCAGCTCGCTACGGCCCACCGCCTACAAGGCAGCGCGCTACGGCCCACCAGCTACAAGGCAGCTCGCTACGGCCCACCACCTACAAGGCAGCGCGCTACGGCCCACCAGCTACAGGGCAGCTTGCTACGGCCCCACCACCTACAAGGCCGCTTGCTACCGGAGCCAGCCAGCTACAAGGCAGCTTGCTACGGCCCGCCAGCTACAAGGCAGCTTGCTACGGCCCGCCAGCTACAAGGCAGCTTGCTACGGCCCGCCAGCTACAAGGCAGCTTGCTGAAGACCAGCCCAGCTACAAGGCAGCTTGCTACGGCCCACCAGCTACAAGGCAGCTTGCTACGGCCCACCCCCTACAAGGCAAGGCAGCTTGTCACGGCCCACCACCTACAAGGCAGCTTGCTACGGCCCGCCAGCTACAAGGCACAAGGCAGCTTGCTACGGCCCACCGCCTACAAGGCAGCTTGCTACGGCCCACCGCCTACAAGGCAGCTTGCTACGGCCCACAAGGCAGCTCGCTACGGCCCACCACCTACAAGGCAGCTCGCTACGGCCCACCAGCTACAAGGCAGCTCGCTACGGCCCACCACCTACAAGGCAGCTCGCTACGGCCCACCGCCTACAAGGCAGCTCGCTACGGCCCACCGCCTACAAGGCAGCTTGCTACGGCCCACCAGCCTACAAGGCAGCGCGCTACGGCCCACCAGCTACAAGGCAGCTCGCTACGGCCCACCACCTACAAGGCAGCGCGCTACGGCCCACCAGCTACAAGGCAGCTTGCTACGGCCCCACCACCTACAAGGCCGCTTGCTACGGCCCACCACCTACAAGGCCGCTTGCTACGGCCCCACCACCTACAAGGCCGCTTGCTACGGCCCACCACCTACATGGCCGCTTGCTACGGCCCGCCAGCTACAAGGCAGCTTGCAGGCAGCTTGCTACGGCCCGCCAGCTACAAGGCAAGGCAGCTTGCTACGGCCCGCCAGCTACAAGGCAAGGCAGCTTGCTACGGCCCGCCAGCTACAAGGCAAGGCAGCTTGCTACGGCCCGCCAGCTACAAGGCAGCTTGCTACGGCCCGCCAGCTACAAGGCAGCTTGCTACGGCCCGCCAGCTACAAGGCAGCTTGCTACGGCCCGCCAGCTACAAGGCAGCTTGCTACGGCCCGCCAGCTACAAGGCAGCTTGCTACGGCCCGCCAGCTACAAGGCAGCTTGCTACGGCCCGCCAGCTACAAGGCAGCTTGCTACGGCCCACCCCCTACAAGGCAAGGCAGCTTGCTACGGCCCACCACCTACAAGGCAGCTTGCTACGGCCCGCCAGCTACAAGGCAGCTTGCTACGGCCCGCCAGCTACAAGGCCGCTTGCTACGGCCCGCCAGCTACAAGGCAGCTTGCTACGGCCCGCCAGCTACAAGGCAAGGCAGCTTGCTACGGCCCGCCAGCTACAAGGCAGCTTGCTACGGCCCGCCAGCTACAAGGCAGCTTGCTACGGCCCGCCAGCTACAAGGCAGCTTGCTACGGCCCGCCAGCTACAAGGCAGCTTGCTACGGCCCACCCCCTACAAGGCAAGGCAGCTTGCTACGGCCCACCACCTACAAGGCAGCTTGCTACGGCCCGCCAGCTACAAGGCAGCTTGCTACGGCCCGCCAGCTACAAGGCCGCTTGCTACGGCCCACCACCTACAAGGCCGCTTGCTACGGCCCCACCGCCTACAAGGCAGCATGCTACGGCCCCACCGCCTACAAGGCCACTTGCTACGGCCCACCACCTACAAGGCAGCTTGCTACGGCCCGCCAGCTACAAGGCAGCTTGCTACGGCCCACCCCCTACAAGGCAAGGCAGCTTGCTACGGCCCACCACCTACAAGGCAGCTTGCTACGGCCCGCCAGCTACAAGGCAGCTTGCTACGGCCCGCCAGCTACAAGGCAAGGCAGCTTGCTACGGCCCGCCAGCTACAAGGCAGCTTGCTACGGCCCGCCAGCTACAAGGCAGCTTGCTACGGCCCGCCAGCTACAAGGCAGCTTGCTACGGCCCGCCAGCTACAAGACAAGGCAGCTTGCTACGGCCCGCCAGCTACAAGGCAAGGCAGCTTGCTACGGCCCGCCAGCTACAAGGCAAGGCAGCTTGCTACGGCCCGCCAGCTACAAGGCAGCTTGCTACGGCCCGCCAGCTACAAGGCAGCTTGCTACGGCCCGCCAGCTACAAGGCAGCTTGCTACGGCCCGCCAGCTACAAGGCAGCTTGCTACGGCCCGCCAGCTACAAGGCAGCTTGCTACGGCCCGCCAGCTACAAGGCAGCTTGCTACGGCCCGCCAGCTACAAGGCAGCTTGCTACGGCCCGCCAGCTACAAGGCAGCTTGCTACGGCCCGCCAGCTACAAGGCAGCTTGCTACGGCCCGCCCCTACAAGGCAGCTTGCTACGGCCCGCCAGCTACAAGGCAGCTTGCTACGGCCCACCCCCTACAAGGCAAGGCAGCTTGCTACGGCCCACCACCTACAAGGCAGCTTGCTACGGCCCGCCAGCTACAAGGCAGCTTGCTACGGCCCGCCAGCTACAAGGCAAGGCAGCTTGCTACGGCCCACCAGCTACAAGGCAGCTTGCTACGGCCCGCCAGCTACAAGGCAGCTTGCTACGGCCCGCCAGCTACAAGGCAGCTTGCTACGGCCCGCCAGCTACAAGGCAGCTTGCTACGGCCCACCCCCTACAAGGCAAGGCAGCTTGCTACGGCCCACCACCTACAAGGCAGCTTGCTACGGCCCGCCAGCTACAAGGCAGCTTGCTACGGCCCACCAGCTACAAGGCCGCTTGCTACGGCCCACCACCTACAAGGCCGCTTGCTACGGCCCCACCGCCTACAAGGCAGCTTGCTACGGCCCCACCGCCTACAAGGCCACTTGCTACGGCCCACCACCTACAAGGCAGCTTGCTACGGCCCGCCAGCTACAAGGCAGCTTGCTACGGCCCACCCCCTACAAGGCAAGGCAGCTTGCTACGGCCCACCACCTACAAGGCAGCTTGCTACGGCCCGCCAGCTACAAGGCAGCTTGCTACGGCCCGCCAGCTACAAGGCAGCTTGCTACGGCCCGCCAGCTACAAGGCAGCTTGCTACGGCCCGCCAGCTACAAGGCCGCTTGCTACGGCCCACCCCCTACAAGGCGCTACTAGGCAGCGCGCTACGGCCCACCAGCTACAAGGCAGCTCGCTACGGCCCGCCAGCTACAAGGCAGCTTGCTACGGCCCGCCAGCTACAAGGCAGCTTGCTACGGCCCGCCAGCTACAAGGCAGCTTGCTACGGCCCGCCAGCTACAAGGCAGCTTGCTACGGCCCGCCAGCTACAAGGCAGCTTGCTACGGCCCGCCAGCTACAAGGCAGCTTGCTACGGCCCGCCAGCTACAAGGCAGCTTGCTACGGCCCGCCAGCTACAAGGCAGCTTGCTACGGCCCGCCAGCTACAAGGCAGCTTGCTACGGCCCGCCAGCTACAAGGCAAGGCAGCTTGCTACGGCCCGCCAGCTACAAGGCAAGGCAGCTTGCTACGGCCCGCCAGCTACAAGGCAGCTTGCTACGGCCCGCCAGCTACAAGGCAGCTTGCTACGGCCCGCCAGCTACAAGGCAGCTTGCTACGGCCCGCCAGCTACAAGGCAGCTTGCTACGGCCCGCCAGCTACAAGGCAGCTTGCTACGGCCCGCCAGCTACAAGGCAGCTTGCTACGGCCCGCCCCCTACAAGGCAAGGCAGCTTGCTACGGCCCACCACCTACAAGGCAGCTTGCTACGGCCCGCCAGCTACAAGGCCGCTTGCTACGGCCCGCCAGCTACAAGGCCGCTTGCTACGGCCCGCCAGCTACAAGGCAGCTTGCTACGGCCCGCCAGCTACAAGGCAAGGCAGCTTGCTACGGCCCGCCAGCTACAAGGCAAGGCAGCTTGCTACGGCCCGCCAGCTACAAGGCAGCTTGCTACGGCCCGCCAGCTACAAGGCAGCTTGCTACGGCCCGCCAGCTACAAGGCAGCTTGCTACGGCCCGCCAGCTACAAGGCAGCTTGCTACGGCCCACCCCCTACAAGGCAAGGCAGCTTGCTACGGCCCACCACCTACAAGGCAGCTTGCTACGGCCCGCCAGCTACAAGGCAGCTTGCTACGGCCCGCCAGCTACAAGGCCGCTTGCTACGGCCCCACCACCTACAAGGCCGCTTGCTACGGCCCCACCGCCTACAAGGCCGCTTGCTACGGCCCCACCGCCTACAAGGCAGCTTGCTACGGCCCCACCGCCTACAAGGCAGCTTGCTACGGCCCGCCAGCTACAAGGCAGCTTGCTACGGCCCACCCCCTACAAGGCAAGGCAGCTTGCTACGGCCCACCCCCTACAAGGCAAGGCAGCTTGCTACGGCCCACCCCCTACAAGGCAAGGCAGCTTGCTACGGCCCACCACCTACAAGGCAGCTTGCTACGGCCCGCCAGCTACAAGGCAGCTTGCTACGGCCCGCCAGCTACAAGGCAGCTTGCTACGGCCCGCCAGCTACAAGGCAGCTTGCTACGGCCCGCCAGCTACAAGGCAGCTTGCTACGGCCCGCCAGCTACAAGGCAGCTTGCTACGGCCCGCCAGCTACAAGGCAGCTTGCTACGGCCCGCCAGCTACAAGGCAGCTTGCTACGGCCCGCCAGCTACAAGGCAGCTTGCTACGGCCCGCCAGCTACAAGGCAGCTTGCTACGGCCCGCCAGCTACAAGGCAGCTTGCTACGGCCCGCCAGCTACAAGGCAGCTTGCTACGGCCCGCCAGCTACAAGGCAGCTTGCTACGGCCCGCCAGCTACAAGGCAGCTTGCTACGGCCCGCCAGCTACAAGGCAGCTTGCTACGGCCCGCCAGCTACAAGGCAGCTTGCTACGGCCCGCCAGCTACAAGGCAGCTTGCTACGGCCCGCCAGCTACAAGGCAGCTTGCTACGGCCCGCCAGCTACAAGGCAGCTTGCTACGGCCCGCCAGCTACAAGGCAGCTTGCTACGGCCCGCCAGCTACAAGGCAGCTTGCTACGGCCCGCCAGCTACAAGGCAGCTTGCTACGGCCCGCCAGCTACAAGGCAGCTTGCTACGGCCCGCCAGCTACAAGGCAGCTTGCTACGGCCCGCCAGCTACAAGGCAGCTTGCTACGGCCCACCAGCTACAAGGCAGCTTGCTACGGCCCACCCCCTACAAGGCAAGGCAGCTTGCTACGGCCCACCACCTACAAGGCAGCTTGCTACGGCCCGCCACCTACAAGGCAGCTTGCTACGGCCCACCAGCTACAAGGCAGCTTGCTACGGCCCACCCCCTACAAGGCAAGGCAGCTTGCTACGGCCCACCACCTACAAGGCAGCTTGCTACAGCCCGCCAGCTACAAGGCAGCTTGCTACGGCCCGCCAGCTACAAGGCAAGGCAGCTTGCTACGGCCCACCAGCTACAAGGCAGCTTGCTACGGCCCGCCAGCTACAAGGCAGCTTGCTACGGCCCGCCAGCTACAAGGCAGCTTGCTACGGCCCGCCAGCTACAAGGCAGCTTGCTACGGCCCACCCCCTACAAGGCAAGGCAGCTTGCTACGGCCCACCACCTACAAGGCAGCTTGCTACGGCCCGCCAGCTACAAGGCAGCTTGCTACGGCCCACCAGCTACAAGGCCGCTTGCTACGGCCCACCACCTACAAGGCCGCTTGCTACGGCCCCACCGCCTACAAGGCAGCTTGCTACGGCCCCACCGCCTACAAGGCAGCTTGCTACGGCCCCACCGCCTACAAGGCCACTTGCTACGGCCCACCACCTACAAGGCAGCTTGCTACGGCCCGCCAGCTACAAGGCAGCTTGCTACGGCCCACCCCCTACAAGGCAAGGCAGCTTGCTACGGCCCACCACCTACAAGGCAGCTTGCTACGGCCCGCCAGCTACAAGGCAGCTTGCTACGGCCCGCCAGCTACAAGGCCGCTTGCTACGGCCCACCACCTACAAGGCCGCTTGCTACGGCCCCACCGCCTACAAGGCAGCTTGCTACGGCCCACCGCCTACAAGGCAGCTTGCTACGGCCCACCTCCTACAAGGCAGCTTGCTACGGCCCACAAGGCAGCTTGCTACGGCCCACCACCTACAAGGCAGCTTGCTACGGCCCGCCAGCTACAAGGCAGCTTGCTACGGCCCACCCCCTACAAGGCAAGGCAGCTTGCTACGGCCCACCACCTACAAGGCAGCTTGCTACGGCCCGCCACCTACAAGGCAGCTTGCTACGGCCCACCAGCTACAAGGCAGCTTGCTACGGCCCACCCCCTACAAGGCAAGGCAGCTTGCTACGGCCCACCACCTACAAGGCAGCTTGCTACAGCCCGCCAGCTACAAGGCAGCTTGCTACGGCCCGCCAGCTACAAGGCAAGGCAGCTTGCTACGGCCCACTTGCTACAAGGCAGCTTGCTACGGCCCGCCAGCTACAAGGCAGCTTGCTACGGCCCGCCAGCTACAAGGCAGCTTGCTACGGCCCGCCAGCTACAAGGCAGCTTGCTACGGCCCACCCCCTACAAGGCAAGGCAGCTTGCTACGGCCCACCACCTACAAGGCAGCTTGCTACGGCCCGCCAGCTACAAGGCAGCTTGCTACGGCCCACCAGCTACAAGGCCGCTTGCTACGGCCCACCACCTACAAGGCCGCTTGCTACGGCCCCACCGCCTACAAGGCAGCTTGCTACGGCCCCACCGCCTACAAGGCAGCTTGCTACGGCCCCACCGCCTACAAGGCCACTTGCTACGGCCCACCACCTACAAGGCAGCTTGCTACGGCCCGCCAGCTACAAGGCAGCTTGCTACGGCCCACCCCCTACAAGGCAAGGCAGCTTGCTACGGCCCACCACCTACAAGGCAGCTTGCTACGGCCCGCCAGCTACAAGGCAGCTTGCTACGGCCCGCCAGCTACAAGGCCGCTTGCTACGGCCCACCACCTACAAGGCCGCTTGCTACGGCCCCACCGCCTACAAGGCAGCTTGCTACGGCCCACCGCCTACAAGGCAGCTTGCTACGGCCCACCTCCTACAAGGCAGCTTGCTACGGCCCACCTCCTACAAGGCAGCTTGCTACGGCCCACAAGGCAGCTTGCTACGGCCCACCACCTACAAGGCAGCTTGCTACGGCCCACCAGCTACAAGGCAGCTTGCTACGGCCCACCGCCTACAAGGCAGCTTGCTACGGCCCACCGCCTACAAGGCAGCTTGCTACGGCCCACCGCCTACAAGGCAGCGCGCTACGGCCCACCAGCTACAAGGCAGCTCGCTACGGCCCACCACCTACAAGGCAGCGCGCTACGGCCCACCAGCTACAAGGCAGCTTGCTACGGCCCCACCACCTACAAGGCCGCTTGCTACGGCCCACCACCTACAAGGCCGCTTGCTACGGCCCCACCACCTACAAGGCCGCTTGCTACGGCCCACCACCTACATGGCCGCTTGCTACGGCCCGCCAGCTACAAGGCAGCTTGCTACGGCCCGCCAGCTACAAGGCAGCTTGCTACGGCCCGCCAGCTACAAGGCAAGGCAGCTTGCTACGGCCCGCCAGCTACAAGGCAGCTTGCTACGGCCCGCCAGCTACAAGGCAGCTTGCTACGGCCCGCCAGCTACAAGGCAGCTTGCTACGGCCCGCCAGCTACAAGGCAGCTTGCTACGGCCCGCCAGCTACAAGGCAAGGCAGCTTGCTACGGCCCGCCAGCTACAAGGCAAGGCAGCTTGCTACGGCCCGCCAGCTACAAGGCAAGGCAGCTTGCTACGGCCCGCCAGCTACAAGGCAAGGCAGCTTGCTACGGCCCGCCAGCTACAAGGCAGCTTGCTACGGCCCGCCAGCTACAAGGCAGCTTGCTACGGCCCGCCAGCTACAAGGCAGCTTGCTACGGCCCGCCAGCTACAAGGCAGCTTGCTACGGCCCGCCAGCTACAAGGCAGCTTGCTACGGCCCGCCAGCTACAAGGCAGCTTGCTACGGCCCGCCAGCTACAAGGCAGCTTGCTACGGCCCGCCAGCTACAAGGCAGCTTGCTACGGCCCACCCCCTACAAGGCAAGGCAGCTTGCTACGGCCCACCACCTACAAGGCAGCTTGCTACGGCCCGCCAGCTACAAGGCAGCTTGCTACGGCCCGCCAGCTACAAGGCCGCTTGCTACGGCCCGCCAGCTACAAGGCAGCTTGCTACGGCCCGCCAGCTACAAGGCAAGGCAGCTTGCTACGGCCCGCCAGCTACAAGGCAGCTTGCTACGGCCCGCCAGCTACAAGGCAGCTTGCTACGGCCCGCCAGCTACAAGGCAAGGCAGCTTGCTACGGCCCGCCAGCTACAAGGCAGCTTGCTACGGCCCGCCAGCTACAAGGCAGCTTGCTACGGCCCGCCAGCTACAAGGCAGCTTGCTACGGCCCGCCAGCTACAAGGCAGCTTGCTACGGCCCGCCAGCTACAAGGCAGCTTGCTACGGCCCGCCAGCTACAAGGCAAGGCAGCTTGCTACGGCCCGCCAGCTACAAGGCAAGGCAGCTTGCTACGGCCCGCCAGCTACAAGGCAGCTTGCTACGGCCCGCCAGCTACAAGGCAGCTTGCTACGGCCCGCCAGCTACAAGGCAGCTTGCTACGGCCCGCCAGCTACAAGGCAGCTTGCTACGGCCCGCCAGCTACAAGGCAGCTTGCTACGGCCCGCCCCCTACAAGGCAAGGCAGCTTGCTACGGCCCACCACCTACAAGGCAGCTTGCTACGGCCCGCCAGCTACAAGGCAGCTTGCTACGGCCCGCCAGCTACAAGGCCGCTTGCTACGGCCCGCCAGCTACAAGGCAGCTTGCTACGGCCCGCCAACTACAAGGCAAGGCAGCTTGCTACGGCCCGCCAGCTACAAGGCAAGGCAGCTTGCTACGGCCCGCCAGCTACAAGGCAGCTTGCTACGGCCCGCCAGCTACAAGGCAGCTTGCTACGGCCCGCCAGCTACAAGGCAGCTTGCTACGGCCCACCCCCTACAAGGCAAGGCAGCTTGCTACGGCCCACCACCTACAAGGCAGCTTGCTACGGCCCGCCAGCTACAAGGCAGCTTGCTACGGCCCACCAGCTACAAGGCCGCTTGCTACGGCCCCACCACCTACAAGGCCGCTTGCTACGGCCCCACCGCCTACAAGGCCGCTTGCTACGGCCCCACCGCCTACAAGGCAGCTTGCTACGGCCCCACCGCCTACAAGGCAGCTTGCTACGGCCCGCCAGCTACAAGGCAGCTTGCTACGGCCCACCCCCTACAAGGCAAGGCAGCTTGCTACGGCCCACCACCTACAAGGCAGCTTGCTACGGCCCGCCAGCTACAAGGCAGCTTGCTACGGCCCGCCAGCTACAAGGCAGCTTGCTACGGCCCGCCAGCTACAAGGCAGCTTGCTACGGCCCGCCAGCTACAAGGCAGCTTGCTACGGCCCGCCAGCTACAAGGCAGCTTGCTACGGCCCGCCAGCTACAAGGCAGCTTGCTACGGCCCGCCAGCTACAAGGCAGCTTGCTACGGCCCGCCAGCTACAAGGCAGCTTGCTACGGCCCGCCAGCTACAAGGCAGCTTGCTACGGCCCGCCAGCTACAAGGCAAGGCAGCTTGCTACGGCCCGCCAGCTACAAGGCAAGGCAGCTTGCTACGGCCCGCCAGCTACAAGGCAGCTTGCTACGGCCCGCCAGCTACAAGGCAGCTTGCTACGGCCCGCCAGCTACAAGGCAGCTTGCTACGGCCCGCCAGCTACAAGGCAGCTTGCTACGGCCCGCCAGCTACAAGGCAGCTTGCTACGGCCCGCCAGCTACAAGGCAGCTTGCTACGGCCCGCCAGCTACAAGGCAGCTTGCTACGGCCCGCCAGCTACAAGGCAGCTTGCTACGGCCCGCCAGCTACAAGGCAGCTTGCTACGGCCCGCCAGCTACAAGGCAGCTTGCTACGGCCCGCCAGCTACAAGGCAGCTTGCTACGGCCCGCCAGCTACAAGGCAGCTTGCTACGGCCCACCAGCTACAAGGCAGCTTGCTACGGCCCACCCCCTACAAGGCAAGGCAGCTTGCTACGGCCCACCACCTACAAGGCAGCTTGCTACGGCCCGCCACCTACAAGGCAGCTTGCTACGGCCCACCAGCTACAAGGCAGCTTGCTACGGCCCACCCCCTACAAGGCAAGGCAGCTTGCTACGGCCCACCACCTACAAGGCAGCTTGCTACAGCCCGCCAGCTACAAGGCAGCTTGCTACGGCCCGCCAGCTACAAGGCAAGGCAGCTTGCTACGGCACACCAGCTACAAGGCAGCTTGCTACGGCCCGCCAGCTACAAGGCAGCTTGCTACGGCCCGCCAGCTACAAGGCAGCTTGCTACGGCCCGCCAGCTACAAGGCAGCTTGCTACGGCCCACCCCCTACAAGGCAAGGCAGCTTGCTACGGCCCACCACCTACAAGGCAGCTTGCTACGGCCCGCCAGCTACAAGGCAGCTTGCTACGGCCCACCAGCTACAAGGCCGCTTGCTACGGCCCACCACCTACAAGGCCGCTTGCTACGGCCCCACCGCCTACAAGGCAGCTTGCTACGGCCCCACCGCCTACAAGGCCACTTGCTACGGCCCACCACCTACAAGGCAGCTTGCTACGGCCCGCCAGCTACAAGGCAGCTTGCTACGGCCCACCCCCTACAAGGCAAGGCAGCTTGCTACGGCCCACCACCTACAAGGCAGCTTGCTACGGCCCGCCAGCTACAAGGCCGCTTGCTACGGCCCGCCAGCTACAAGGCCGCTTGCTACGGCCCACCACCTACAAGGCCGCTTGCTACGGCCCCACCGCCTACAAGGCAGCTTGCTACGGCCCACCGCCTACAAGGCAGCTTGCTACGGCCCACCTCCTACAAGGCAGCTTGCTACGGCCCACAAGGCAGCTTGCTACGGCCCACCACCTACAAGGCAGCTTGCTACGGCCCACCAGCTACAAGGCAGCTTGCTACGGCCCACCGCCTACAAGGCAGCTTGCTACGGCCCACCGCCTACAAGGCAGCTTGCTACGGCCCACCGCCTACAAGGCAGCGCGCTACGGCCCACCAGCTACAAGGCAGCTCGCTACGGCCCACCACCTACAAGGCAGCGCGCTACGGCCCACCAGCTACAAGGCAGCTTGCTACGGCCCCACCACCTACAAGGCCGCTCGCTACGGCCCACCACCTACAAGGCCGCTTGCTACGGCCCCACCACCTACAAGGCCGCTTGCTACGGCCCACCACCTACATGGCCGCTTGCTACGGCCCGCCAGCTACAAGGCAGCTTGCTACGGCCCGCCAGCTACAAGGCAGCTTGCTACGGCCCGCCAGCTACAAGGCAAGGCAGCTTGCTACGGCCCGCCAGCTACAAGGCAGCTTGCTACGGCCCGCCAGCTACAAGGCAGCTTGCTACGGCCCGCCAGCTACAAGGCAGCTTGCTACGGCCCGCCAGCTACAAGGCAGCTTGCTACGGCCCGCCAGCTACAAGGCAAGGCAGCTTGCTACGGCCCGCCAGCTACAAGGCAAGGCAGCTTGCTACGGCCCGCCAGCTACAAGGCAAGGCAGCTTGCTACGGCCCGCCAGCTACAAGGCAGCTTGCTACGGCCCGCCAGCTACAAGGCAGCTTGCTACGGCCCGCCAGCTACAAGGCAGCTTGCTACGGCCCGCCAGCTACAAGGCAGCTTGCTACGGCCCGCCAGCTACAAGGCAGCTTGCTACGGCCCGCCAGCTACAAGGCAGCTTGCTACGGCCCGCCAGCTACAAGGCAGCTTGCTACGGCCCACCCCCTACAAGGCAAGGCAGCTTGCTACGGCCCACCACCTACAAGGCAGCTTGCTACGGCCCGCCAGCTACAAGGCAGCTTGCTACGGCCCGCCAGCTACAAGGCCGCTTGCTACGGCCCGCCAGCTACAAGGCAGCTTGCTACGGCCCGCCAGCTACAAGGCAAGGCAGCTTGCTACGGCCCGCCAGCTACAAGGCAGCTTGCTACGGCCCGCCAGCTACAAGGCAGCTTGCTACGGCCCGCCAGCTACAAGGCAGCTTGCTACGGCCAGCCAGCTACAAGGCAGCTTGCTACGGCCCACCCCCTACAAGGCAAGGCAGCTTGCTACGGCCCACCACCTACAAGGCAGCTTGCTACGGCCCGCCAGCTACAAGGCAGCTTGCTACGGCCCGCCAGCTACAAGGCCGCTTGCTACGGCCCACCACCTACAAGGCCGCTTGCTACGGCCCCACCGCCTACAAGGCCGCTTGCTACGGCCCCACCGCCTACAAGGCAGCATGCTACGGCCCCACCGCCTACAAGGCCACTTGCTACGGCCCACCGCCTACAAGGCAGCTTGCTACGGCCCGCCAGCTACAAGGCAGCTTGCTACGGCCCACCCCCTACAAGGCAAGGCAGCTTGCTACGGCCCACCACCTACAAGGCAGCTTGCTACGGCCCGCCAGCTACAAGGCAGCTTGCTACGGCCCGCCAGCTACAAGGCAGCTTGCTACGGCCCGCCAGCTACAAGGCAGCTTGCTACGGCCCGCCAGCTACAAGGCAGCTTGCTACGGCCCGCCAGCTACAAGGCAGCTTGCTACGGCCCGCCAGCTACAAGGCAGCTTGCTACGGCCCGCCAGCTACAAGGCAAGGCAGCTTGCTACGGCCCGCCAGCTACAAGGCAAGGCAGCTTGCTACGGCCCGCCAGCTACAAGGCAGCTTGCTACGGCCCGCCAGCTACAAGGCAGCTTGCTACGGCCCGCCAGCTACAAGGCAGCTTGCTACGGCCCGCCAGCTACAAGGCAGCTTGCTACGGCCCGCCAGCTACAAGGCAGCTTGCTACGGCCCGCCAGCTACAAGGCAGCTTGCTACGGCCCGCCAGCTACAAGGCAGCTTGCTACGGCCCGCCAGCTACAAGGCAGCTTGCTACGGCCCGCCAGCTACAAGGCAGCTTGCTACGGCCCGCCAGCTACAAGGCAGCTTGCTACGGCCCGCCAGCTACAAGGCAGCTTGCTACGGCCCGCCAGCTACAAGGCAGCTTGCTACGGCCCGCCAGCTACAAGGCAGCTTGCTACGGCCCGCCAGCTACAAGGCAGCTTGCTACGGCCCACCAGCTACAAGGCAGCTTGCTACGGCCCACCCCCTACAAGGCAAGGCAGCTTGCTACGGCCCACCACCTACAAGGCAGCTTGCTACGGCCCGCCACCTACAAGGCAGCTTGCTACGGCCCACCAGCTACAAGGCAGCTTGCTACGGCCCACCCCCTACAAGGCAAGGCAGCTTGCTACGGCCCACCACCTACAAGGCAGCTTGCTACGGCCCGCCAGCTACAAGGCAGCTTGCTACGGCCCGCCAGCTACAAGGCAAGGCAGCTTGCTACGGCCCACCAGCTACAAGGCAGCTTGCTACGGCCCGCCAGCTACAAGGCAGCTTGCTACGGCCCGCCAGCTACAAGGCAGCTTGCTACGGCCCGCCAGCTACAAGGCAGCTTGCTACGGCCCACCCCCTACAAGGCAAGGCAGCTTGCTACGGCCCACCACCTACAAGGCAGCTTGCTACGGCCCGCCAGCTACAAGGCAGCTTGCTACGGCCCACCAGCTACAAGGCCGCTTGCTACGGCCCACCACCTACAAGGCCGCTTGCTACGGCCCCACCGCCTACAAGGCAGCTTGCTACGGCCCCACCGCCTACAAGGCCACTTGCTACGGCCCACCACCTACAAGGCAGCTTGCTACGGCCCGCCAGCTACAAGGCAGCTTGCTACGGCCCACCCCCTACAAGGCAAGGCAGCTTGCTACGGCCCACCACCTACAAGGCAGCTTGCTACGGCCCGCCAGCTACAAGGCAGCTTGCTACGGCCCGCCAGCTACAAGGCAGCTTGCTACGGCCCGCCAGCTACAAGGCCGCTTGCTACGGCCCACCACCTACAAGGCCGCTTGCTACGGCCCCACCGCCTACAAGGCAGCTTGCTACGGCCCACCGCCTACAAGGCAGCTTGCTACGGCCCACCTCCTACAAGGCAGCTTGCTACGGCCCACAAGGCAGCTTGCTACGGCCCACCAGCTACAAGGCAGCTTGCTACGGCCCACCAGCTACAAGGCAGCTTGCTACGGCCCACCACCTACAAGGCAGCTTGCTACGGCCCACCGCCTACAAGGCAGCTTGCTACGGCCCACCGCCTACAAGGCAGCGCGCTACGGCCCACCAGCTACAAGGCAGCTCGCTACGGCCCACCACCTACAAGGCAGCGCGCTACGGCCCACCAGCTACAAGGCAGCTTGCTACGGCCCACCAGCTACAAGGCAGCTTGCTACGGCCCCACCACCTACAAGGCCGCTTGCTACGGCCCACCACCTACAAGGCCGCTTGCTACGGCCCCACCACCTACAAGGCCGCTTGCTACGGCCCACCACCTACAAGGCCGCTTGCTACGGCCCACCAGCTACAAGGCAGCTTGCTACGGCCCACCGCCTACAAGGCAGCTTGCTACGGCCCACCGCCTACAAGGCAGCTTGCTACGGCCCACCTCCTACAAGGCAGCTTGCTACGGCCCACAAGGCAGCTTGCTACGGCCCACCACCTACAAGGCAGCTTGCTACGGCCCACCAGCTACAAGGCAGCTCGCTACGGCCCACCACCTACAAGGCAGCTCGCTACGGCCCACCGCCTACAAGGCAGCTCGCTACGGCCCACCGCCTACAAGGCAGCTCGCTACGGCCCACCGCCTACAAGGCAGCGCGCTACGGCCCACCAGCTACAAGGCAGCTCGCTACGGCCCACCAGCTACAAGGCAGCTCGCTACGGCCCACCAGCTACAAGGCAGCTTGCTACGGCCCCACCAGCTACAAGGCAGCTTGCTACGGCCCCACCAGCTACAAGGCAGCTTGCTACGGCCCCACCACCTACAAGGCCGCTTGCTACGGCCCACCACCTACAAGGCCGCTTGCTACGGCCCACCACCTACAAGGCCGCTTGCTACGGCCCACCAGCTACAAGGCAGCTCAATGTTCAATCAGTGTATATGAAGAGATCGGTTAAAGGAGGATTGTTAAGCCTTGCGACATGGATCATGTATATATGCCATTCAGAGGGTGAATGGGCAGGACAAAATATTTAAGTACCTTTGATCAGGGTATGGTAGGTACCAGGCTCACCAGTTTGAGTGTGTCAAGAACTGCAACGTTGCTGGGTATTTCACACTCAGTTTCCCGTGTGTGAAGAATGGTCCACCACCCAAAGGACATCCAGCCAATGGCAGTCCAGTGGTCGAAAATGGGTGACACGAATTGTGCAGAGCAACAGACGGGCTACAGTTATAGTCAATTGACAGTCCAGTAAAACATTTGTGCCCAAAGACCCAAAAAATGCTCAACTCGTAGAACCTTGACACAAATGGGGTATGGCAGCCGACAACCTTACAGAGTTCCACTTCTTTCAGCAAAAAAAATTGTTGCAGTGGACTAATGAAACACTGGACACAGGAGAATTGGAAAAACGTCTGGTCTGATGAATCCCGTTTTTTTTGCAATTTCACGCTGATGGGAGGACTAGGGTATGAAGAAAACCACATGCATCCATCATGATGTTTGTCAACATTGCAGGCTGGTGAGTGGTAGTGGTGGTGTGATGCCTTTTCATGGCACACGTTGGATCCCATGATAAAAGTTGAGCAACGTTTGAATGTCTGAACATAATTGAAAATCAGGTGCATCCCTTCATGGCAGCAGTGTATCCATCTGTGAATTGATTTTTTCAGCAGGATAATGCCCCATAACACAAGGCTAGGATTGTCCAGGAATGGTTCCACGAAGATTACAGTGAATTCAGCTTAGTGCAGTGGCATGCCCAGTCACCAGATCTCAATCCAATGAAGCATCTGTGGGATGAGATGGAACGAGCTATTTCGGATTAGAGATCCACTACCAGCCAACTGGGCACAATGGTGGCAAGCATTGAGGAAATCATGGGGCCAGCATTCCTGTGGAATGCTTGACACCTTGTAGAGTCCATGCCCTGAAATTGAGGCTTCTCTGAGGGCAAAGGGGGGTGCAACTCAATATTAGGTGTTCCTAATGTTTTGTAAACTATATATATTTTAAGATCCTTTAGAAGAAAAATAAATAAAATCACCAAAAATAAACTAAAACCGTGCCATTGGCAACACCCACTACGATTTAAATTGAGATTGTCGTCACACAATAAATCTATTATTTGCATGACTCACTGTGCAATAGTGTTTAACATGAATTTTGAATGACTACCTCATCTCTGTAACCCACACATACAATTATCTGTAAGGTCTCGAACAAGCAGTGAATTTCAAACAGATTTAACTACAGCAACCTATTGGTTTTCAAATAACTTGCATAAGGCACCTATTGGTAGATGGGTAAAAAAGCAGACATTGAATATCCCTTCGAGCGTGGTGAAGTTAATAATTACACTTTGGATGGTGTTTCAATACACCCAGTCCATACAAAGATACAGGTGTCTTTCCGAAGTCAGTTGCCAGAGAAGAAGGAAACCGCTCAGGGATTTCACCATGAGCCCAATGGTGACTTTAAAGCAGTTAGCCTTTAATGGCTGTGATAGGAGAAAACTGAGAATGGAACAACATTTTAGTTACTCTACAATACTAACCTGATTGACAGTGAAAAGGAAGCCTGTACAGAATAAAATTATTCCAAAACATGCATCCTGATGGCGTCAAGGCACTAAAGTAATACTGCAGAAAATGTGGCAAAGAAATTATCTTTTTGTCCTGAATACAAAGTGTAATGACAGGCAAATCCAAAAGATTACTGAGTACCACTTCATATTTTCAAGCATAGTGGTGGATGCATCATGTTATGGGTATGCTTGTAATCGTTGTGGACTGGGGAGTTTCAGGATAAAAAAAGAAACGGAATGAGCTAAGCACAAGCAAGATCCTAGAGGAAATCCTGGTTTAGTCTGCTTTCTACCAGACACTGGGAGCATAATTCACCTTTCTGCAGGACAATAACCTAAAACACAAGGGCAAATCTGCACTGGAGTTGCTTACCATGAAGACAGAATGTTCCCGAGTGGCCGAGTTACAGTATTGACAAATCTACGGCAAGACCTGAACATGGTTGTTTAGTAGTGATCAACAACCAATTTGACAGCTTGAATAATTTTGATTAGATTTTGAGAAGTTACACAATCCAGATGTGGAAAGCTCTTGGACTTACCCAGAGAAACTCACAGCTGTAATCGCTGCCAAAGGTGCTTCTACAAAGTATTCACTCTGGGATGCGAATAGTTGAGATTTCTGCATTTCATTTTCAATAAACTAGCAAACATTTCTAAAACATTTTCACTGTCATTATTGGAAATTTTGTGTAGATGGGTTTGAATTTGTATTTTATCCATTTTGAATTCAGGCTGTAACAAAATGTGAAATAAGTCAAGGGGTATGATGCTTTCGGAAGGCACTGTACCAGCTTCTGGTATACACAGACTGAAACTAATGACTGCAAAATCGTTTAAGGTTTCTTTACAAGACAGAATGTTGAATGAAATGACATTGAAACTTACTCTACTGGTGGTCCGTGGTGTTGATCCTTCAGATGGTTAAAAATATCCACAGGAAAGTACTGTTAACACAACTTTTTAGAGTGGCGGTACTGAAGTTGAAATTTCTATCACCTGGCACTTCAGTTAGTATGCATGCATTGTATATTTTCCTGTGGATATATTGGCTCAAATTTCAACCATCTGAAGGACCAACACCATGGACAACTGGTAGAGCAAGTTCAAATGTAATTCTGTTCAACAATCTGGCTTGAATGATTTTGCAGTCATTAGCTTCAGACTGTGTATACCAGGTGGTATCAATCTGATTCATCAGCCTAAAAGATGCAGTAACAGGACAGAAAGCAAGGATAATAGACTCACCGAAACCAGAATGTCTCCCTCCGTGATAGCAAGGTCAAACTGTAAGTCCTCTGTAACAGAGAGAGAGGGTCTGAAACAACCACACTGACATGTACTAGTTACAAGTCACTACCTCCAGTGCCATTAAAGTCCAGACCTCATGGTAGAGGTCCAGGATTGTGCGCTTCATCTAATGAATGCGTTACCTTCTCTAGTTTCAGGCGTTTTAACCCAATCATTTTGTCTGTGGCGTGTCCCCATTGAGGCAGTAGAACCTAAAAGGAATTGTGAACAAACTCATTTTGTAATATCATTATGTTTATTGATAGACAAGCCATAAACTTGAAGACAACAGATTGAATTGTTTCTTTGGGCCCCATCATCCCAAGAGACTGACTTGAAAATCACAGTATCGGCCTACCTGTGGCAGAGAAAGTCACATTTGTAGAATTGTTGATGGGGTTTTTAGAATTGTCCACTGAAACACAGAAATAAAATATTACAAAGTGGAACAGTACAATAACAGTTTTGCAGTACAGCTGGCCTACATTAAATAAAAACATGGAAAACAGATAACAGGCCTAGCTTTCAGCCTATCACCTAACAAAATGACTGGTCCCAAATGCAGGCCTGCCTACCTGTGGCAGGGATAGTAGCATTTGAAGTAGTAGCATTTGTGAAATTGGTGATCGGAACACTGCCCACTGAAATACACAAAGGTAACATAATACATGTTACATAACATGAAGAACCGATTCGCCTGCCCTACAAATGGAAAACACTCAAAATCAGGATGTCACAAAAACAAAATGACTGGTCCTACCTTGGACAAACCAGATGAGAATCAGAAACCAAACCATGTTGCAGCAACAATTGTCCCCCAAGATTTGGAAAAAAAACAATCAAAGAAACAGCACAAACAAATTTGTGCAATAGCTCTCCTTCCAGTCAAATAGTGGGCAGGGCAGCAATCACTAAAGAACAGGTGCATTCTCCTTCTTCTCCTTCTTCTTCGGTGAGGTTTAAAGAAGGTTGGCATCCAATATGTTGCATTATCGCCCTCTACTGAACTATTGTATGAATCCATTACACTCTGTTATACAAAATGGTATAAGGGGAAACGTGAAAAAATCCATACAAATATATATTTAATGACCCTACTAACTAACCCTACACTCATTAAAACCCATCACCTTATTCCACTACTTTAACCCTGTCTTATCCTACCCCAGGCCAACGACCCGAGAGGGCGAGACACTACTACTCAACACACCCTGTAACTCTTCTGAAATTGAATCTCGTACCCCCAAGTACTTCTCTGCAGCTGCCACCACAACATCTATTTTCTATGTAGGCCATGTATCTGATGCCGTCTGGTCAAAAAGAGTATGGCATGTCATACAGCCACAGTTGTAGAGCGGTCAGACTTTCTGGATGTTTAGTTCAGTCCTATGTGTTCTCTGGCCCATCTCTGATATCTTGTTGTGGATCTTGGCTATGATGGTGGGCTCCCCATTGACAGAAAATAAATATCTGCTGTGGGAAACCATGTAGACAGTGTTAGTGTTCATGTATAGTGCAGTATAGACAGTGGTCATGTGCATCCATAGTATAGAGTAGTGAACAGTACTGTCCATAATGTAGCATAGAGCCCATGTCGTAAGTCCAGGGTGTTCCCAGAGTGGTATAGCAAGAAGCAAGCTAGATCTACTCAGGGTCTATTAAATCTAGCCAGCTTCAGGTAGCTTCACATTCCAGCTCAGGCTTCATCCGTACTACGATGGTGGATTTTGCTCGTCCACCTTCCTAAAAGGCTGTCACATGCTTCCCAGTCGAAACAGTTTAAGCTTATACATTTTGTGAAGTTTTTGTTCATTTTGGTGTTCGGTAGGTTTTTTTCAGCTGTTCGCGTGCACCAATTTTTTTGTTGAGGCAAGTCAAAGTTTGGTAGTCGAAGTCTACACCCCTTCATCAGTGATTGGTTCACAGTAGGGGTGGGAACTATGGACGGGATTCTTCAATGAAGTGTTTGCGATTATTCACTTGAGAAGTACTGCACTAAACTGATGTGTAATTGTGCGACTAAGACCTCCTCTGCAAAAACGTAAAAAATGATGTACAGTTTTTATTATGAATACATTTCTTTCTTGTTGTCCCATAAATGTCACTTAGCAAAAATTATTTAATGTCAACGCAAAATTGATTGTGAGGACGAACAATGGTACTTTTTACATAGTTCTAGGTGCATCCCAAATCAACCCTATAAAGTACATTATCAACCATGGTCAAAAGTAGTACACTATGTAGGGAATAGTGTCCCATCAGAGGACAACCACTCATGATGCATCATGGACAGTAGCTGTGAAGTGATACACATTGCTACAGTGTGGTTTTTACTATGTTTATGAGCTTACTACTACTAAATATACTGTATTTCAAACATAGAAGTGGATAAATTGGTTAACAGGCCTATGTGGCTCTGGTGTTTGCTGTCTGTCAGGGTGGGGGTGGTCTCCCATGGCACCACATTACATCACAATTGTGATGTCATAAATGATTGTATTTACTGTTATGATGACAGCCTAAATGGTTTGACATAGCGTTACTGTCACATTACAGCAACACTTACAAGTTCAATTCAGGGTCAAAATCATTTCTATATTTTTGATGGTTATTTTTGAAGTGATTGGTAAGTAGTTGTGACCACTTGTGATTTAGTGTGAAAAGGCCTACTTTGTGACACAATTTAATTTAGATGATTTAAATAATATAATAATATTTTGAAGCCATATTGTATCTTTTTCAGGATTACTGTAATTGAAGGAACTATGGGAAAGTTCTCCTTCCCAAGGCTCATCATAAGAATGGTTAGAATCTCTTTTCTCTCACCACCCTCATAGTCAAAACTCCAGTGATTTAAAATCATCACTTTGACATATAGGTCTGTGAGCTTTTCTAGGATTGAAAATAACAAACTTGTATCACGATAACCTCATTACTGACTGCATGTTTGTCATCATTTTCATTTCTAGCCATGGGCAAAGCGGACTGCACAGGACGATTTCTGCACAGAAACTACTGAACTCCACAGGCCCAGAACACACCAGCCTCACAACTCCTCACAACTCCCCAGCCTTAATGTAAGTCCCATCTGCAGGCTAAATCTACGACCCACTAAAGTGGTCCAGACTAATCATGTATGGCCAATCAGTGTAAACTTTGTACTAACTACGGCTTGATCTAGTGTCAACATTATACCCTATTGATATTGTATATCAATGAAATACAATGGAAGGCACATAATAATCCAATGAGTAAAATAAAATATACCATGTTCTATTCTCAATATCCCTACTGCCCTAAAGGTGTGTAGGCAGGGCAAGGAGAACACCGATTCAACCCAGAAGAAGAGGAAAAAGAAGAGACTAAATGAGAAGGGAACCCAGGTTGAACTAGGCATGCGGGAGGATATCCATAACCTTGACCTCGCCCATTGGAGATTGGCTAGAGAGACATGGAGAACTGAGCGAGGAAACATAAGGGAGATTAAGGCGCTGTATGGAGAAATATTTAGGCTGCACCAACTCTTGGAGGAGGTAACAAGAGCAGTTTTCTTTAATCAGACTTTCATATAAGTAGATATACTGTAGTTGCTTTAGATGTTCCCAATCCTGATACACAGAAATGATATCTAAATAGATAGAATAGTTGAATAAGAAGGCAAGTTAAAAACTGAACACTGGAAGTATTCAGAGGAAGGTCAGTATTCTGCACTGGTAGTATTCTCAGGAAGGTCTGCATTCTGCAATGGTAGTATTCTCAGGAAGGTCTGCATTCTGCACTGGTAGAATTCTTAAGAAGGTCTGCATTCTGCAATGGTAGTATTCTTAGGAAGGTCTGCATTTTTAGACAAAAGTTGAAAAAGAATGGAAGAATTTCTGAATTGGAATGATTCCTAAAGTTCATTTTCCTAATAGGCTAATATACAGTAATAAAACATGTTTTCTCTATGATATTTATTACCCATACACATGTAATTGTTTTAAGATGGTAGTAACAATCACCATCAAGCTTTTAAGTAATAAAAATGTGTCTGTCATCATACAGATTGGGGTGGATAAAGGGGTGATCAAGCAGCGCTCCACCTCCTCCATTCTTTGTCCCGTCTCCCCGACAATGCCAACTTTCCCCTGGTACAACCTCCATAGGTACCTCGCCAACAGCCAATCGGAGCCTGACCAGCATGCTGCCGGCACCCAGAAGGACCAATCTAAGAAACACTCAATCTTTCCCCCTCTGGACACACAGAGCTGCACCTCCCCTGATAAATGGCCTCCTTCTCAGTTCAAGAAGTCACACCCGCACGCTTCACACCGATTTGCTGTCCCATCCCACCCCCTGGCTTCCGGCCCTCCTGCCCGGATGAGACAGACCCATCCGCACGTCCACCCCAGGTCCTCATTGACTGGCCAGGAAAAGGTTAAGGATGAGGTCAACAGGCCAGAGATTGCATCACCTGAGGAATTGTCTGAGGAAGTTCAACGGAGAGGCGCAGAAATTGCAAATATGTATAAAGCACAGCTGAAAGAGAGGATGGCCCAAAAGAGAAAGGAAGAGATTCTGAAGAAAAGGGTAAATAACGATGACACTGAGGCCTCCTGCTCCTCTGCAGTAAAACAATCCAATACCCCTGCCACAGCCCACGAGCGCCCGGCCAGCCCAGACGCCACGCCAGTGGCCGCCCGAGAGGAAACTCAGGGGGACACCCAGCAGGACCTGGCAGAGGTTGTGAATGTGCTCAAGAGGCAATCATCTGATCTATACCTGCCTGACGACGTTTGTGAGGAGTCACTCACATGGAAGTCCATTTACGAGGAGCTGTGCCCGCTCGCTCACAGGGTGAACACAGAAGCTGACTACATCAAGGCGCTCCGCGTCATCACTGAGAAGGCTGTGACTCCCTCGTGCTCGTCTGAGGATGATGTGTCTCAGAGTGTGAGTGAGGTCACAAGTCAGGAGGGGAGTAGTGAAAGTGAGGAGAGCACGAGTGGACAACAGCAGAGATGTCTACACAGGGAACCTTATGGTGAGAGGGACAGGAAGGAGATTGATAGTGGTAAAATGGAAGGGAGATATGCAACCGCCAATGCATTGTCTATGATGGCAAGCCGAGGGAAAGAAGAACTTAATGCCATGAGCTACGCAGACAGGATCAAATATTTCAAGGACGAGGCTAAGAGAAATGAAGAGATGATGAAGATTGAAAGGAGGAAGGAAAAAGCCAGGGACGAAGAGCTCAAAAAGTGGGAAAAGAGACAGAAGAAATTGAAGAAATTGAATGAGGAGGAAAGGAAAAGGACAGAAAATATGGAAAAAAACAAGTTAGAGGAGCAGAGGAAAAGGGAGAAGGCAGAGATGAAACTAAAGATAGAACATGAGAAAAAGAGACAAGAGCAAGAGAAAAAGAGAGAGAAAGAAGAAAGAAAGAAGCAGGAGATGCAACAGAAGGCCCGTGCAAAAGAAGAGAAAAAGAGGGCAGAGGAAGAGAAAAAGATGGAGAAAAAGAGGGCAGAGATGTTGAAAAAGATTGAGAAACAGAGGATGGAGGAGGAGAGGAACAGGGAAAAGGAGAGAATGAAGGTGTTGGAGATGCAGCAAAAGACACGAGAGAAAGAAGAGAAGAGGAGGAAAGAGGAACAGAAAAGGAGATTGAAGATACAGCAGGAACAAGAGAAGGAGGAACAGAAAAGGCGGACAAGGATACGGGACGAGGATAAGAAGAGAGCAGAGCTTCAAAGAATAAAAGATCACGAGGCCAGGTTCAAGATGGAGATGGAGAAACTGTATGAGAGAGAAGAGAGGAATGCACAGATTGAAAGAGAAAAGAGGCGTGCGCTGTGTCAGAAAAAAGGGCAGACACAGAGAGCAAAACAGGTGGTGGCATACGAGGTCACAGCGTCTACATCTGACGCCTCTGTGCGGAGGGAAGAGAGGGAGCAGCGTCCAGAGACCGCTCACGCACAGTCTGCGAAGAGGAGAACAAGGAAGAAGCAGAAGAAAGCGGCGGACGAGGCATTGACAACTATTGAGTAGATGACAAAAGAAAATACTAACAAAAAAAATGAGAAAATAAGCAAAAGGAGGAAAATATTATAAGGAAGCCAGGCATGAGGGTGAAGAGGAGGAAACATGAGAGAGGAGGAAGGGAGACCAGAGTGGTTTATCAGGAGGTCAGTAGAAGATACAGAATTCAAGTTCTGATGGACAGAATCAGGAAGGACCATGGGATAAAAGGTAAATGAGATTAGCAGTAAAGAGCTGAGTGGATCAAAAGAAAGTAATGGAAAACACAAGGGGGGAGGCAAGATAAACAGAGACCCAGAAAAAACATTTTATAAGAGTAAAAGAGAGGAGATTGAACTAGAATTCCGATGGACATATGGCCAAAATAACTACCTAAATAACTAAGGATGAGCAGAAAAGGAGAAGACCAAGAGCACAGGAAAAAGAGCCAACAGACATGTCAAAAAGAACTGAAGTCTGCCTCTTCTACTTCTCTTTTAAAGTTGCTTTGGTTTCCTTTTGTCCTCTTTCCAAGCCTGCTCAAGTCTGAGATAGATGAAAAGAGCAGCCAAAGAAACAGATCTGTTGAAGCATCAATTGGAAAGGATGGGAGGGTTGGAGGAGGAGCACAGCTGGATGACTACATTAGGTAAGTGTTTACTATCAACGCCTGTTCTCTGTAGACAACTGTATTAGTGTTGATAGACGTGCATTTATGCAATGTCTTTCAACTCAAACACTACAATTCCTGATCTCATGTGATTATTCACCTCATGTGATTGGGCTTTCGGATGTTTTTTTCCTGAAACAGATTGTGGCATATTAGGTCACTTTATCTGTTGAAGCATCAATAGGAAAGGATGAAAGGGAGGGAGGCAGGAAGAGGAAAACACAGAAGAGCAGATGAGGTAAGTGCTTGGGCTTGTGATGAGAGGATAGGGGCTCCAGAACTGGGTTTCATGATTGAAAATTCTCAGACAAATGTATTACTGTGAATCCCATTTGTTCAATGACTGTTTGATTCATTCCTGATGGGATAATTGTTTTACAGGAGCACTCTATGTTCTGCTTCCATGTGGATTGACAGCATTGCTTTCATGAGCTCCTGGAAGACACCATGGAGGAAGAGGGTCTATGATAGGCAGTTTGCCATGGCCCTAAATGGGCTTTTGGATGTTAATTCTTCCTGCTTTATATCATACAACTTTACAATAAAAATGAATTGCAAGCATCAGCCTTTTCTGTTTGATTGTGATTAGTGCAGTAGTAATAAGATTGGTGTAAACCCAATGAATATTCTGGCAGTAGTGTTCAGTGGAGTCATTAGACTCTGGTGAAGGTTTCTTTGCATCTTGAGCAGTCTGTGTTGTATCCTTGCCGGACTCATCTATAACAATCTCGAAGGCCGCCTCTTCTTCTACCCTCTTCACTTTCTCCCCTTTCGCTGCAAGGATTTCCTCAATGTTCCTTTAGGGGAAAAAACATGAATAATAAATAAAAATAGTCAGGAATAATACTCGTCTTAAGGAGGCTACACACTTCATGCAAACAGAGCGAAGGAGCATCTTATATAGTTTGTTCCAAAACTCAAGTACCTACAACTGTGTGAGAAAATGATGCTGCATTTGCGTGAAGTGTGTAGGGCCCTTTAGTCCACACAAACGTTACAGCCTATTAATACGGGATTCACTTATGACTGCAGTTCCATTTCTCTTCTGTGCAAATCACTATCAATAGGGATAATACATATCCTTGTGGCCAAAAGTTCTGAGAATGACACAAATATTAATTTCCACAAAGTTTGCTGCTTCAGTGTCTTTAGATATTTTTGTCAGATGTTACTATGGAATACTGAAGTATAATTACAAGCATTTCATAAGTGTCAAAGACTTTTATTGACAATTACATGAAGTTGATGCAAAGAGTCAATAGTGGCAGTGTTGACCCTTCTTTTCAAGACCTCTGCAATCTGCCCTGGCATGCTGTCAATTAACTTCTGGGCCACATCCTGACTGATGGCAGCCCATTCTTGCATAATCAATGCTTGGAGTTTGTCAGAATTTGTGGGTTTTTGTTTGTCCACCCGCCTCTTGAGGATTGACCACAAGTTCTCAATGGGATTAAGGTCTGGGGAGTTTCCTGGCCATGGACCCAAAATATCGATGTTTTGTTCCCCGAGCCACTTAGTTATCACTTTTGCCTTATGGCAAGGTGGTCCATTATGCTGGAAAAGGTATTGTTCGTCAGCAAACTGTTCCTGGATGGTTGGGAGAAGTTGCTCTCGAAGGACGTGTTGGTACCATTCTTTATTCATGGCTGTGCTCTTAGGCAAAATTGTGAGTGAGCCCACTCCCTTGGCTGAGAAGCAACCCCACACATGAATGGTCTCAGGATGCTTTAGTGTTGGCATGACACAGGACTGATGGTAGCGCTCACCTTCTCTTCTCCGGACAAGCTTTTTTCCGTATTCCCCAAACAATCGGAAAGGGGATTCATCAGAGAAAATGACTTTACCCCAGTCCTCAGCAGTCCAATCCCTGTACCTTTTGCAGATTATTAGTCTGTCCCTGATGTTTTTCCTGGAGAGAAGTGGCTTCTTTGCTGCCCTTCTTGACACCAGGCCATCCTCCAAAAGTCTTCGCCTCACTGTTCGTGCAGATGCACTCACACCTGCCTGCTGCCATTCCTGAGCAAGCTCTGCACTGGTGGTGCCCCGATCCCGCAGCTGAATCAACTTTAGGAGACGGTCCTGGCGCTTGCTGGACTTTCTTGGGCGCCCTGAAGCCTTCTTCACAACAATTGAACCGCTCTCCTTGAAGTTCTTGATGATCCGATAAATGGTTGATTTAGGTGCAATCTTACTGGCAGCAATATCCTTGCCTGTGAAGCCCTTTTTGTGCAAAGCAATGATGACGGCACGTGTTTCCTTGCAGGTAACCATGGTCGACAGAGGAAGAACAATGATTCCAAGCACCACCCTCCTTTTGAAGCTTCCAGTCTGTTATTCGAACTCAATCAGCACAACAGAGTGATCTCCAGCCTTGTCCTCGTCAACACTCACACCTGTGTTAACGTGAAAATCACTGACATGTCAGCTGGTCCTTTTGTGGCAGGGCTGAAATGCAGTGGAAATGTTTTTGGGGGATTCAGTTCATTTGCATGGCAAAGAGGGACTTTGCAATTCATCTGATCACTCTTCATAACATTCTGGAGTATATGCAAATTGCCATCATACAAACTGAGGCAGCAGACTTTGTGAAAATTAATATTTGTGTCATTCTCAAAACCTTTGGCCACGACTGTAGAATGCATGCATGTAAAATGTTCAGACCAACATTAACTTGGCCACCAACCTCTTTCCCTTCAGATCAGAGAACCAACCCAAGTTGTCAGCAATAATGTGGTGTTTTTCACATCCTGGGCAGGTCACTAGGACACCTTTATGATAGGCTACCTTAGATATCCTCTTCGTTGACCTGGTTGAGCACACCTGCATACAGATCATTTACAGTCAAATAATGATACAGTTTATTAGAAGAGTCAGGGTGAATCTGAACTTTATACACTATCCATATAATCGTATTCATTATTATCTAAAAGGCTAAACTGATCTTTTCAGTTTGCTGCAGCAGGAGACAGAAACAAGCTGCAAATAAACACTCAACCTGGACAGTTTTATCGCAATCTCTTCATTCAAAGATTCAATCATGGACACTCTTACTGACAGTCGTGGCTGCTTTGCGTGATGTATTGTTATTGTGATGTGTGTTTTGTCCTATATTTATTTATATATATATATATATTGTAACGACCCTGGGTTTATAAGCGCGGAAATCGACTCTGCCGGACGAGCGTGCTGGACGATAGCGTGCTGCACTTCGGGTTAGAAGGTCGAGGGTTCGAGACCTGCTCCCTGCCTGTTTCATTACAATATATATATAAATATAGGACAAAACACACATCACAATAACGACAACCATACATGTACATATATATATGTAGCGGGTCTCTTATGTACCACAGGAGAACCAAGAAATGAAGAGCGACACCACGGCTCTCTTTTAGGCTTTTATGTTGATCTGCAATAGTATTGTGAAAAGACAGGACAGGAACACATCAGTCTCCAATGCACCATCTGACAAGTTGTTCTTTCTCTCTGTGTTTTCTCGGACTCACACAATCACACTCATACATAAAGCCATAATGTATACTATAAAATAATAACCAGTCCTTAATACAAAGAATGTATCATCTTAATTCTTAGACAATAGAACCATACCTGCAATAGTATTGTGAAAAGACAGGACAGGAACACATCAGTCTCCAATGCACCATCTGACAAGTTGTTCTACACAGGAGCATGAAGAAAGGTAAAACACATATCCTGTCTCACATCCCCAATACATTGCTTGGTGCTTTCAGTGTTGACAGTACCAAAATACAACAACTCATGTACAAAAACACTGCAACATAAACAAGTTACAACGTGTGAAATCGCCTCTATACCATTCATACCGTAAAGGACCAAACTACATCTCCCATAATGCAACGCCAGCACCAGCCGGCAGCTCATCTAACCGTCTGCATCACAGAAAGGCATGCTAGCTAGCAACAGCAGCACTTTTAGCACTCTGTCAACTATATTAATAACAACAATAAAACTCTGAAAGTTACATGTTTCAATAGTCTCACACTCCCTTATAACAATATATACAGCATTAACCTTGGGATGTTTTATTTATTTCACGTTATGGACTTCTACAAAGGAGTAATCAGCAACACATACCTTTGTCTCACTGTTTTCTCGGACTGAGGAGAACGGGAGCTACGGGTAGTACCAGGGTGTTAGTAGGTGACACAAGCACCCAGATGAAATAAAATACATGTAATGAAACAAAACCCGAAGATGTTAACATCATTCAGCTACTGTAGCTGCCTACCTAACATCAACAGGCAGCACCAGTAGCGCAACAATTACAAATAGACACCAAAAGTAAAGTTCCTGGCGATCATAGCGATCTGACTCCCCCCTTCTGTCTAAACTTGGAATATTCCTGTTCGCGGGCTTTGGCCACTGACCCTAGGCTGTCATTGTAAATAAGAATTTGTTCTTAACTGACTTGCCTAGTTAAATAAAAGTTAAATACAAATAAAAATCCATCACACTCCTACTCTGAGATGTTTTGTGGATACGGGCCCTGAGTACTGTTAGGGTTGCGTCAATTCAATCTGGTATAAGGACAAGTATGACAATGAGTCACTAATTGTATGCTATGTACTTTTTATTAACTAAGTAATAAATGGCAAATGCAATTTCCGTATATACGGGTTCACTGTAACATCACGCAGGATGAAAACAGAGAAGACACTTGTTCCTGACAAAGATATTATAATATATACTCATGACAGAGATAGTTCCCGCTTCCGAGCCGGCCTGTCAGAGTAGAGACTGGGCGTGGTTTAGACTCACCCAGCCTATCGTTGGTGTTGGCGCTTAAGCTAGTCCTAGCCCCTTAGCGCATGTGATGTCCCGACGCTGTTGCTGTGTAGATTACGCTCCCTCACCCCAAAGACTGAGGTCAGACAGCTCTGCAATATTGTCTGAGCTATTTGCACCTGTATACAAAGCCCACTGTTCTCGCTCAAGGCTAACCACAGCTTCCCAGCACACTTATCTGGGGCTAACTGTTACTTCCAGCACACACACACACAGACACCCAGGCTCCCAGGCCAACAGTTGCAACAATATTCAATCACATGTGTTATAGTATTGGGTTATAGTGCATAATTCAGAACCTCACAGATGATCTTCGTGTGTATAGTTTATCTATTATTGTCTATTGTACACCATAGTCAGCAGTCTCCTGATTCACCCCCCTTACTCCTGAGAACAAAGACAAATTGTCAGGCCTACATGTGTCAGTAGCTCAAACTTTAATTAATGTAAAATCCTTCTAGTTTATAGTTATTTTAGCACGCTAAGCCTAGCAAAACCCCACAGTACCAGTGTTTTGATCACCTCACCAACCAAATCTTGATTGGCAAATCATGCTATGACTGTCACTGTAGATCAGTGGTTCTTAACCTTGTTGGAGGTACTGAACCCCACCAGTTTCATATGCGCATTCACCGAACCCTTCTTAATTGGAAAAATAAAATATGATTTTTTCAAATTCAAAACATAGGTATATATTTTACTGGTGCACAAAATGAACCGTGCATCAACATCAACACCGTGTGTTCAAAGAACAAAATCATCAAAACATGATTTTCACACAAAAACAAAAACATAATAATGAATATTTACTGCAAATCAGTGTGACTTCTGCTGTTGCCTTTCAGAGACCAGTTCAGAAATGCGCGGCTTCACCTTGGCAAGTGCCACTCTCATGTCATTTTCTCAAACAAGTCTGTTCCTTTTCTTCGTTTTTATGTCCAGCATCCTCGAAAAGGATTGCTCGCAAAGATATGTTGTAACAAACGGTATGAAAATCTCCAGAGCTTTCTTAGCAATAACAGGGTACGTTACCATTTGTTGACACCAAAACGTTGAAAGCGTTGTTGTTCTGAAGAGTTGCTGTCGAACCTGGCTCTGCTGAATTTCAATGATTTCATCGAGGTATTCATCATTGACATGTGTTGTCTCAACACTAAACGTGAACGGCTGTCTCACCCATGCTGGATATGACTCTCTTGTAGGGAAGTATCCGTCGAGAGACTTTGCAAGCTCTACTAAGTGCGTGGCAATTGCTTGCTTCAGTTCCGCGGGTACAGAAATGTCTCCGATTCCAGATACATCTTCGATCTTACTTACACAGTCGTCCAGCAGGGGAAAGTTTGCGAAGTTATCGTTCTCTGTTCGTCGTTTCCATAACGGTAGCTTTTCTTGAGAAGCCTTCAGGTTTTCCTCCGCTTCGATGATGTTGACTCCACCGCCCTGCATCTTTTGATTGAGATGATTGAGAGCTGCGAAGATATCAGCCATGTACGCTAAAATGAGAATGAACTCAGAATTTTTGAAGCAATCTGCATGACAATGTTGGTGCTCTTGCAAAAACAGGGCTAATTCCACACGCACGGCAAAAACATGATTCAGCACTTGTCCCCGGGATAACCACCGAACGTTAGAATGGTACAGAAGTACCTCGAATTCAGAGCCCATTTCTTTACACAGCTCACTGAAGATGCGGTGCCTCAGAGCACTAGTTCGCACATAGTTCACGCATTCCACTACAATTTTTAATACTTCTGCCAGTTTTGGAGGCAAGGTTTTTGTTGCCAACGCATGCCTGTGCAGAATACAATGTGTAACAATGATGTGTGGTGCATCGGCTTTCACTAGCGCACCAAAACCAGACTTTCTTCCCAGCATGACTGGAGCTCTGTCCGAACAAACTGCAGAAACCATATCCCACGAAAGATTGTTGTCTTTGAAGAAGTCATCCACAAGTTTCTTCACAATGGCTGCCTTAGTTGTTGTTGTAAGAGGCTTACAAAATAAAAAATCTTCCTTTATCACGTCGTCTTTCACATAGCGCACGAATACAGCAAGCTGGCTTAGATTGTAAACGTCTGTGGTCTCGTCGAGTTGAAGGCTAAATTTTGCCGGGCTTGAAATCAGATCTGCAACTACTTGAGCCAAGATGTCTTTGCTCATGTCCTCTATTCTGTCGCTGATGGTGTCATTTGAAAGAGGAATTTGGGATAACTTAACTTCAGCCTCTTTTCCCAGCATGATATTCGCCATCTTCAACACAGCTGGTTTTATGAGTGTTTCACCAATGGTGTGTGGTTTGCCCTGCTTTGCGATCAGGTAAGCAACTTCGTACGATGCTCTGAGGATCGGTTTGTTGATGGGTACAAAGCCGAGAATAGGCAGAGTAGCCTTTTCATCGAATCTAGCTCTCTTCACCTTGAATTCAGCGAGCGTTGTGTTCTTGTATTTTCCATCTCCATGCAGCTTAAGGAAGTGTTCTCTTAGTTTTGCCGGTGCTAGACGAGAATTGCTCAACTTGGCATTGCAAATCATGCAGTTAGGACGCTGACTCCCATCACGTTCCGTTATACATGTGAATCCATATTGTACATATTCGTCCGACCACTTTCTTTTTTTGCTCGACATAGTAAGTATGAAGGGATTAAAATATTAAGAAAGAAATCACAAGACGTACCATCACGACAGTCACAAGTCGACTACTGAGCGCACCAAATTCCCTGCAGCACAGATAGGTCAAGCGATGTAGCGTGATCACCTGCAGCCAATGATGGCCAAGCGGGGCGTGTCATCACGAATCATATGAGTCGGATGTGTGTCTTGACCTCCGCCGAACCCCTGAGACTGACTCACCGAACCCCTGGGGTTCGATCGAACCCAGGTTAAGAACCACTGCTGTAGATACATGATGTGAAAAAGAACTGATCTTCCATTTAAAATCTCATCCATTACCTTGCATGTGTAAACCAAGTGGTAATGCTTTGACTGAATCTTCCCAATGGAATCGCTGCAGACGTGATTTGTGGTAGAGAATTGTTTATCTAGAGGTACATCTCTTCGATACTGCCTGAAAGCAACTGGCTAAATCGGACCACTGCTGTGTCTTGACTGTGAAGAGGACCATTGACTGGTCCCTGATGCAAGCGGTTGTACGTGCAGTAGTCTTGTCCTTGATAAGTGAGTCCATGATCTCGACAAAGTATAACTTACTTCTATGCCAGTGGCAAAATATACGATTTGTAACCCGAATTGTATTCTGTTGAAACATTGACGAAAATTGCTACAAAAAGATTTTAAATTCGGTACCGTCAAGTGTCTGTTGTCCTCAACGTGGTTGAGTCGCAATCTAATAACGTGTAAGAAAATGGTTGATTAGTTTCGAATAGAAGCCAATCGTTTGTTTCCATTTTAGTGACGGATCTCGCGTTACATCATGAGTCTCTGCGTGAGTCTCTGCTCATCATCATGAGTCTCAGCCATGAGTCTCTGCTGCTTTAACTGTTGGAGTAAAGGGTATGTTGGGTTGAGTGAATGTAACATTAGGGGGGGCCATGGTTACTGCCGGCCCTCCCTGGAAGCTCAGTGTGCCCCCATTTAACTGGCAGCCTGTGCTCCTAAGAAAGTCCAACCCCAGTATGCAAGGGTCCTGCACAGCCGCCACCCACACAGGATGACGCACAGACCTGCCCCCTACTGTCAGAGTCATTATTCCCTTCCCTTTCATGGGTGCCAGCTCACCTGTGACTGTGCGGAGCTGCACAGTTGTGGGCTCACACTGAGTCCAACCTGGCACAATATCTGGCCTCACCAGGGTTACTGTGGACCCAGTGTCCACCAGGGCAGAGCAGGGCACCCCCTCCACAGTGACAGGGACATGACAAAAGTCCACAACACAGGTCCGGCCCACCACAACAACAGGCTCCATCCGCTTGCCCTCGTCTGCTTCTGGGGGAAGTGGAGCCTTGCTTCCACCGTCTGTGCCGGTGGGCTCCTCCTGAAGAAGATGGTGGTTGGGATAGAAAGGTTGGGATAGTCCGCACTACCCGGTCTATGTGGACCCCGAGCCGTTTCCCTGAGCTCTGGGGGACATGGGGCAATCCCGGCGCAGATGGCCTGGCTGGCCACAACCCCAGCAGACCCTGGGACCAGGGCGTGTGTTTCGTGCCGCCTGTAGCGACACAGCACGAATGAGTTCTGTCATTTCAGCCACCCATGCAGGCTTTTCCGGCTCCGGGCTGCTCTGCCCCCCAGCTCGCACAGAGGGTCTGTCTCCCTGCACCCCCACCAAAGCCCCAGCTGAAGCCCCAGCCCACACCAGCTCCCTCTCCAAAGCCATCTCCAAGGCTATCTGCAATGACTCAAGATGAGCCAGCTGGGTCTGTATGCGCCGCTCCGTAGGAGAGAGCGCCTGTATGAACTGGTCCCGTGCTAGCTCGCTCTGCACGGAGGGGGGGCATGTGAGCATGTGCCCGCCGAGAGAGGCTCTCAATGTCATTAGCTAGCACCCGTAGAGGCTCTCCAGGGTGCCTGCATCTATTACTCAGTTTCGGAGCACAGTAGCCCGGGCTGTACACACTGTCCATTGCGCCTCCTCAGTGCTCCCACTACAGCACCATAATCACGTCTGTCCTCGGGGCTAATCAATATCAAACAGGCCAGAGCTTCATCAGTGAGGCATAAAGCCAACTGCAGTGCCCTATCTTCATTCGATCACCCCCTAAAATGAGCTAACAGTTCAAACTGAGCATGAAAAGCTTCCCAATCCGCCTTACCGGAATACTTCGGGGTCTTAACAGATACGGACGCAGCCGGGAACAGGGCGCCGCCATGTTTGTTTACATCCTGAGCCCCAGATTCCTCGTCCCGCCGGGTTGACGTCACCCCTTCTGTCCGCCAACCAGAATCCACGCGAAGCACAGTTGACGAGGGACTCATGCCGGCTTCAGCCGCCATCACTCTAACGTCCTCCCTCAAGCGGCCTCTGGGCTCCAATGCCCTGGCGATCTCCTCAGCCAGCTCCTCCGACGTCCATGCACACGTACCTCCTTGGCCATAATTGTCTCCTACCTCCACCTTCACTTTCGGGTTTCCTCAAAGCATTTTCAACCCCCGTTCTCACCTACGGTAGCTAGCCATAGAAGTCCGCTAGCTAGCTGGCTAACTTTTATCAACGTTTTTACTTCTGACACCAATGTAATGACCTGACTAGATCATAAAGGAACAATTGTCCAGACAGAGGGTTGAGTTTACGAATTGACGGTTTATTAACCCAACTTTACACAGGCTACTGTTTGGCCGTAGCCCACGCCAAATAAACGAAAGATACCCCACAAGCCAACCGTGATTGGCATGTCGGACACCGCGAACACTGGCAAGTACAACACAACCCACTAATAGCCTACCACATGACATACCGCTGTCTGTGCGGGTCGCTACAATACTATTTAGCTACCTACATTGATTGATTAATATTCTTATGTAGTGATGTAACCTCCACAAACTATTGGTGTATTCATTAGTCGGATTCCGTTGCAAACGTTTTTGTGTTGCAGTTTGCAACGGAAACAGTTTACTCCAAACATAAAACGCTTTGCAAGGACACATTCAGGTAAGTCCCTCCCCGTTTTAGTTCCGTTTCGTTCCTAGAAAGTAAACGGCTTCCGTTGACAAAACGTTTGCAACAGAAAATGTTTTGCTGCAAATCAGACTAATGAATACACCTCTGGACTAATGGCTCTTTCAATGTGTTCTGCTAAACAGGTTGGACACCACACGACGACAAGAACCTGTTATTCTGGGAATGGAAGTACGGCAAGGGTACTCCCTCTATCCCCTTTGACAGCGTACCCTTCATGTTTATCGGACACAAACTGATGGGATGCCACAGGGGCCAGGCAAAGTGTGGATTCAAGAAGAGGCAGGAACTTGAGGATCAAAGGGTGCTACTATTTATGATATTCTGAAATGGCTTTTAAGTGTTCCATGTAGCTACAGATTGTTACACCAGATAATGTGATCTAACAAAATATTTTTGGTATCCATTACTGGGAGTTACAGGTTAGATACCGTTTGGTGTAGCACAGAGAATTTTCCACCAACCTTATATTGGCAATGCTGTCTTCATCCTTAAGTCTTTGGTTAGATCACATAATCAGGTGTAACAATCTGTAGCTAGGATGTATTTTGCATCTAAACCTGAATCGAATTCATTAGGGCACACTATGGAAAAGCGTTAAAAAGCATTGTGCAACTGAAAACGTAAAGGAGCTTTTCTTATTGGAGTAGAGGTTGTCCCTCCCTATTTCATTACATGTTCTTCCATATGGTGCCTAATGAATACGACCCTGGTTCCATCAATGCTTCTAGGTGGTTGACCAATCTCAACAACCACAACCAATCTCAACAATTCCATTCTTACCTACCACTAATTTTCTCCAAAATCCTCAAAAAGTTCTACAGCTGCACCATTGAGAGCACAGCTTGGTATGGCATCAGCTTTGTATCCGCAAGGCGCTACAGAGGGTAGTGCGTACGGCCCAGTACATCACTGGAGCAGTGCTACCTGCCATCCAGGACTTCTATACCAGGCGGTGTCAAAAGAAGCCCCTAAAATGATCAGACTCCAGCAACCCATGCCATAGACTGTTCTCTCTGCTACAGCACGGCAAGCGGTACCAATGCAACAAGTCTTGAACCAACAGGACTTTGAACCCCCAAGCCTTAAGACTGCTTAATAGTTAATCAAATAGCTACCCAGACTATCTGCATTGACCCTTTTTGCACTAACTCTTTTGACTCATCACATACGCTGCCGCTACTGTTTATTATCTATCCTGTTGCCTAGTCACTTTACCCCTACCTATATGTACATATCTACCTCAATAACCTCGTACCCTTGCACACACGGTTGAGGAGGGTTATGTCTATTTCCATCAAACAAGCTCTCCAGACAGACCCAGCCTCGGTGCAGTGGAAGATACAGTATTTCCTCAAAATAACCAGTGTCACTGACCACAAGGGCCATCCTATTGGAAAGGTATTACTATGTTATTACTATACTATGACCATGGCATCTATTGCATTGGACTCTCTTTAGGCTACATAACTAGTGTCTGTATGTCTGTTCGGTAGACAGATGTAATAAAACCTTGATCTCTTAAAATTGCCTGTGGAATACAAGTATCTGACCCTGTAACAGTGGTTAGGGGTATTTTCTCCCTACTTAACAAAAGCCACTCTCTCCTCGTTCCCTCAGGGTGCAGATCAGATGGACGACAGGGTCAAAGGTTACATCCCAGCGTTGGTGCAGCAGGGGGTGAGGAAGGTGAAGGAGGTAAAGAACCAGATGGTCCAGTACGTGTGGACGGAGCTGTTCCGAGACACGACCCCGCTGCCGCTGAGGCGCTTCTTCCCCACAGAGAAAACCATCCATGCCGTCATGGCTCAGGTCATCGCAGAAGAACACTACAGCAACATAGACCTGGTCAACCTGCTGGTGAGAAGGCTGTGCTGCACTCCATCATTCCCACCTATTCATCAGATATTTGGATTGTCTTCTGAGATAAGGCCATTGGGGCTTGTGGTGTTAGCTGTATGTTTTCAATGCAATTTATGAACAGTTTGTATGCAGTTTGTATGCACCCTCTTTGAAACACTTGTTTAAAGGGGCATTTTACTGACTATTGTTTCATTAGTCTACTTTTTGATATAGTCCCAAAACATTCTGCATGTCAACATTCATGCTTTCAGTATATATTGCTTTCAGTCTCCTGATGCCCAAAATCAAGCAAGTGAATATGTTGGGTAAGGATAAACCGACAGTTGTGCTGAGCACATGAGGCATTGATACGTTATATTCTTCTAGAATCAATGAGTAAATATCAAGAATTTAAATGACAATTGAATAGTTTCCAAAATCCCAGTCTGTAGCTTTCAGTTTGGATGATTGTGTGTCAGTGCCTGTTTCTGTGCACGATAGAAAGAGACTTGACTAGCCTTTATTATACAATTCAGGAACGCACATGCGTGAGTTTTCCACGGATTCAAGAAAAATGAAAATTCATAACAGCTTTGTGGTACGTTATCCTTACATGGGAAGAGCAGAAAGCCACTGAAAATGTTGTCATCAGACCAGAGCCTAGAGTCTTTCCAGAGACTCCTTTCACCACCAACAAGGCTGTGTTTACTAATTGATCCTGTCTAAACGCAGCCAGAGTCACTAATTTGGATACATAGTCATTGCCTCCATTGCGATTGTATTTATATTTTAGTAATTTAGCAGACGTTCTCATCCAGAGTGACTTACCTCAGCAATTAGGGTAAAGTGCCTTGCTCAAAGGGCACAGACAGATTTTTCACCTAGTCGGCTGATTCTAACCAGAAACCTTTCTATTACTGGCCCAACGCTCTTAACCGCTAGGCTACCTTGGCTGGGCCTGGCTGCAAGTGGATGAGCCCTCCAAGGCCCACCCAATGGCTGCACCCCTGTACAGTCATGTGAAATCCATAGATTAGGGACTAATGAATTCATTTCAATTGACCTCCTTATATGGACTGTAACTGAGTAAATTCTTTGAAGTTGCGTGCATATTGGCCTTCCGATTGGCGCAGCGGTCTAAAGCACTGCATCTCAGTGCAAGAAGCGTCACTACAGTCCCTGGTTTGATTCCAGGCTGTATCACATTCGGCTGTGATTGGGAGTCCCATAGGGTGACAATTGTAAAAATTCTGTAATGTTGCAATTATGCATTCATGCAGGAGGAAATGCAATGATTGCGCTAGTGCATATGCGTGAAAGTGGTCTGCACATTATCCCCGGAGATGCCAAACTCGGGCAAAGTGTCCCCCATATGACGTCATAATGAGTGGAGAAAAAAACCTGCATCAGAGACAGTGCAAAGGTTTTCATACTCTGCCACATCCTGAAGAGTTACCTTGTTGTACAATGTCTACCATTTACTACTGGAATCTACATTGAATTTACAACATGTACAGTTTTTCTTATGAATACATTTCTTTCTTGTTGTCCCATAAATTTCACTTAGCAAAAATTATTTAATGTCAACGCAAAATTGATTGTGAGGACGAACAAAGGTACTTTTTACATAGTTCTAGGTGCATCCCAAATCAACCCTATAAAGTACATTATCAACCATGGTCAAAAGTAGTACACTATGTAGGGAATAGTGTCCCATCAGAGGACAACCACTCATGATGCATCATGGACAGTAGCTGTGAAGTGATACACATTGCTACAGTGTGGTTTTTACTATGTTTATGAGCTTACTAGTACTAAATATACTGTATTTCAAACATAGAAATGGATAAATTGGTTAACAGGCCTATGTGGCTCTGGTGTTTGTTGTCTGTCAGGGTGGGTGTGGTCTCCCATGGCACCACATTACATCACAATTGTGATGTCATAAATTATTGTATTCTGATATGATGACAACCTAAATGGTTTGACATAGCGTTACTGTCACATTACAGCAACACTTACAAGTTCAATTCAGGGTCAAAATCATTTCTATATTTTTGATGGTTATTTTTGAAGTGATTGGTAAGTAGTTGTGACCACTTGTGATTTAGTGTGAAAAGGCCTACTTTGTGACACAATTTAATTTATATGATTTAAATAATATAATAATATTTTGAAGCCATATTGTATCTTTTTCAGGATTACTGTAATTGAAGGAACTATGGGAAAGTTCTCCTTCCCAAGGCTCATCATAAGAATGGTTAGAATCTCTTTTCTCTCACCACCCTCATAGTCAAAACTGATTTAAAATCATCACTTTTACATATAGGTCTGTGAGCTTTTCTAGGATTGAAAATAGCAAACTTGTATCACGATAACCTCATTACTGACTGCATGTTTGTCATCATTTTCATTTCTAGCCATGGGCAAAGCGGACTGCACAGGACGATTTCTGCACAGAAACTACTGAACTCCACAGGCCCAGAACACACCAGCCTCACAACTCCTCACAACTCCCCAGCCTTAATGTAAGTCCCATCTGCAGGCTAAATCTACGACCCACTAAAGTGGTCCAGACTAATCATGTATGGCCAATCAGTGTAAACTTTGTACTAACTACGGCTTGATCTAGTGTCAACATTATACCTTATGGATATTGTATATCAATGAAATACAATGGAAGGCACATAATAATCCAATGAGTAAAATAAAATATACCATGTTCTATTCTCAATATCCCTACTGCCCTAAAGGTGTGTAGGCAGGGCAAGGAGAACACCGATTCAACCCAGAAGAAGAGGAAAAAGAAGAGACTAAATGAGAAGGGAACCCAGGTTGAACTAGGCATGCGGGAGGATATCCATAACCTTGACCTCGCCCATTGGAGATTGGCTAGAGAGACATGGAGAACTGAGCGAGGAAACATAAGGGAGATTAAGGCGCTGTATGAAGAAATATTTAGGCTGCACCAACTCTTGGAGGAGGTAACAAGAGCAGTTTTCTTTAATCAGACTTTCATATAAGTAGATATACTGTAGTTGCTTTAGATGTTCCCAATCCTGATACACAGAAATGAGATCTAAATAGATAGAATAGTTGAATAAGAAGGCAAGTTAAAAACTGAACACTGGAAGTATTCAGAGGAAGGTCTGCATTCTGCACTGGTAGTATTCTCAAGAAGGTCTGCATTCTGCACTGGTAGTATTCTTAAGAAGGTCTACATTCTGCACTGGTAGTATTCTGAGGATGGCCTGCGTTCTGCACTGGTAGTATTCTTAAGAAGGTCTGCATTCTGCAATGGTAGTATTCTTAGGAAGGTCTGCATTCTTAGACAAAAGTTGAAAAAGAATGGAAGAATTTCTGAATTGGAATGATTCCAAAAGTTAATTATCCTAATAGGCTAATTTACAGTAATAAAACATGTTTTCTCTATGATATTTATTACCCATACACATGTAATTGTCTTAAGATGGTAATAACAATCACCATCAAGCTTTTAAGTAATACAAATGTGTCTGTCATCATACAGATTGGGGTGGATAAAGGGGTGATCAAGCAGCGCTCCACCTCCTCCATTCTTTGTCCCGTCTCCCCGACACTGCCAGCTTTCCCCTGGTACAACCTCCATAGGTACATCGCCAACAGCCAATCGGAGCCTGACCAGCATGCTGCCGGCACCCAGAAGGACCCATCTAAGAAACACTCAATCTTTCCCCCTCTGGACACACAGAGCTGCACCTCCCCTGATAAATGGCCTCCTTCTCAGTTCAAGACGTCACACCCACACGCTTCACACCGATTTGCTGTCCCATCCCACCCCCTGGCTTCCGGCCCTCCTGCCCGGATGAGACAGACCCATCCGCATGTCCACCCCAGATCCTCATTGACTGGCCAGGCAAAGGTCAAGGAAGAGGTCTATAGGCCAGAAATGACATCGTCTAAGGAAATGTCTGAGGAAGTTCAACGGAGAGGCGCAGAAATTGCGAATATGTATAAAGCACAGCTGAAAGAGAGGATGGCCCAAAAGAGAAAGGAAGAGATTCTGAAGAAAAGGGTAAACAACGATGACAAGAACGATGACACTGAGGCCTCCTGCTCCTCTGCAGTAGAACAATCCAATACCCCTGCCACAGCCCCCGAGCGCCCTGCCAGCCCAGACGCCACGCCAGTGGCCGCCCGAGAGGACACTCAGGGGGACACCCAGCAGGACCTGGCAGAGGTTGTGAATGTGCTCAAGAGGCAATCATCTGATCTATACCTGCCTGACGACGTTTGTGAGGAGTCACTCACATGGAAGTCCATTTACGAGGAGCTGTGCCCGCTCGCTCACAGGGTGAACACAGAAGCTGACTACATCAAGGCGCTCCGCGTCATCACTGAGAAGGCTGTGACTCCCTCGTGCTCGTCTGAGGATGATGTGTCTCAGAGTGTGAGTGAGGTCACAAGTCAGGAGGGGAGTAGTGAAAGTGAGGAGAGCATGAGTGGACAACAGCAGAGATGTCTACACAGGGAACCTTATGGTGAGAGGGACAGGAAGGAGATTGATAGTGGTAAAATGGAAGGGAGATATGCAACCGCCAATGCATTGTCTATGATGGCAAGCCGAGGGAAAGAAGAACTCAATGCCATGAGCTACGCAGACAGGATCAAATATTTCAAGGACGAGGCTAAGAGAAATTAAGAGATGATGAAGATTGAAAGGAGGAAGGAAAAAGCCAGGGACGAAGAGCTCAAAAAGTGGGAAAAGAGACAGAAGAAATTGAAGAAATTGAATGAGGAGGAAAGGAAAAGGACAGAAAATATGGAAAAAAACAAGTTAGAGGAGCAGAGGAAAAGGGAGAAGGCAGAGATGAAACTAAAGATCGAACATGAGAAAAAGAGACAAGAGCAAGAGAAAAAAAGAGAGAAAAAAGAAAGAAACAAGCAGGAGATGCAACAGAAGGCCCGTGCAAAAGAAGAGAAAAAGATGGAGAAAAAGAGGGCAGAGATGTTGAAAAAGATTGAGAAACAGAGGATGGAGGAGGAGAGGAACAGGGAAAAGGAGAGAATGAAGGTGTTGGAGATGCAGCAAAAGGCACGAGAGAAAGAAGAGAAGAGGAGGAAATAGGAACAGAAAAGGAGATTGAAGATACAGCAGGAACAAGAGAAGGAGGAACAGAAAAGGCAGACAAGGATACGGGACGAGGATAAGAAGAGAGCAGATAGATAGAGATAGAGAGATAGATGAAAAGAGCAGCCAAAGAAACAGATCTGTTGAAGCATCAATTGGAAAGGATGGGAGGGTTGGAGGAGGAGGAAACAATGCCACTTAATATAATATTTACATACCCCACATTACTCATCTCATATATATATATACTGTACTCTATACCATCTACTGTATCTTGCCATCTTTATGTAATACATGTATCACTAGCCACTTTAAACAATGCCACTTTTATATGTTTACATACCCTACATTACTCATCTCATATGTATATACTGTACTCGATACCATCTACTGCATCTTGCCTATGCCGTTCCATACAAATATATTAATGAGTAATGGTACAGAACGGCCTGTCCAAGCCTGTTCAAGTCTGAGATAGATGAAAAGAGCAGCCAAAGAAACAGATCTGTTGAAGCATCAATTGGAAAGGATGGGAAGGTTGGAGGAGGAGCACAGCTGGATGACTACATTAGGTAAGTGTTTACTATCAACGCCTGTTCTCTGTAGACAACTATATTAGTGTTGATAGACGTGCATTTATGCAATGTCTTTCAACTCAAACACTACAATTCCTGATCTCATGTGATTATTCACCTCATGGGCTTTCGGATGTTTTTTCCTGAAACAGATTGTGGCATATTAGGTCACTTTATCTGTTGAAGCATCAATAGGAAAGGATGAAAGGGAGGGAGGCAGGAAGAGGAAAACACAGAAGAGCAGATGAAGTAAGTGCTTGGGCTTGTGATGAGAGGATAGGGGCTCCAGAACTGGGGTTCATGATTGAAAATTCTCAGACAAATGTATTACTGTGAATCCCATTCGTTCAATGACTGTTTGATTCATTCCTGATGGGATAATTGTTTTACAGGAGCACTCTATGTTCTGCTTCCATGTGGATTGACAGCATTGCTTTCATGAGCTCCTGGAGGACACCATGGAGGAAGAGGGAGAGGGTCTATGATAGGCAGTTTGCCATGGCCCTAAATGGGCTTTTGGATGTTAATTCTTCCTGCTTTATATCATACAACTTTACAATAAAAATGAATTGCAAGCATCAGCCTTTTCTGTTTGATTGTGATCAGTGCAGTAGTAGTAAGAATAGTGTAAACCCAATTAATATTCTGGCCTTCTAGGCAGAGTTCCTCTGTCCAGTGTCTGTGTTATTTTGCCAAGTGTCAGTGTTCTTTTGCCCATCTTAATCTTTTTATTGGCCATTCAGATATGGCTTTTTTTTTGCAACTCTGCCTAGAATGCCAGCATCCCGGAGTCACCTCTTCACTGTTGACGTCGAGACTGGTGTTTTGCGGGTACTATTTAATGAAGCTGCCAGTTGAGGCATCTATTTCTAAAACTAGACACTCTAATGTACTCTTGCTCAGTTGTGCACCGGGGCCTCCCACTCTTTCTATTCTGGTTATTGCCAGTTTGCACTGTTCTGTGGAGTAGTACACAGCGTTGTACGAGATCTTCAGTTTCTTAGCAATTTCTCGCACGGAATAGCCTTAATTTCTCATAACAAGAATAGGCTGACGAGTTTCAGAATAAAGTTCTTTGTTTCTGGCCATTTTGAGCCTGTAATCGAACCCACAAATGCTGATGCTCCAGATACCCAACTAGTCTCAAGGCCAGTTTTATTGCTTCTTTAATCAGAACAGTTTTCAGCTGTGCTAACGTAATTGCAAAAGGGTTTTCTAATGATCAATTTGCCTTTTAAAATGATACATTTGGATTAGCTAACAACGTGCCATTGGAAAGCAGGAGTTATGGTTGCTGATAATGGGCCTCTGTACAACTATGTATAGTTGAAGTCGGAAGTTTATATATAATTAGGTTGGAGTCAATTAAACTCGTTTTTCAACCACTCCACAAATTTCTTGTTAACAAACTATAGTTTTGGCAAGTCGGTTAGGACATCTTCTGTGTGCATGACACAAGTAATTTTTCCAACAATTGTTTACAGATTATTTCACTTATAATTCACTGTATCACAATTCCAGTGGGTCAGAAGTTTACATACACTAAGTTGACTGTGCCTTTAAACAGCTTGTAAAATTCCAGAAAATAATGTCATGGCTTTAGAAGCTTCTGATAGGCTAATTGACATACTTTTAGTCAATTGGAGGTGTACCTGTGGATATATTTCAAGGCCTACCTTCAAACTCAGTGCTTCTTGGCTTGACATCATGGGAAAATCAAAATAAATCACCCAAGACCTCAGAAAAGAAATTGTAGGCCTCCACAAGTCTGGTTCATCCTTGGGAGCAATTTCCAAATGCCTGAAGGTACCACGTTCATCTGTACAAGCAATAGTATGCAAGTACAAACACCATGGCACCACACAGCCTTCATACCAAGGCCTACTTATAGCCAGCAGCATACCACCCTGCATACCACTGCTGGCTTGCTTCTGAAGCTAAGCAGGGTTGGTCCTGGTCAGTCCCTGGATGGGAGACCAGATGCTGCTGGAAGTGGTGTTGGAAGGCCAGTAGGAGGCACTCCTTCCTCTGGTCTAAAAAAAAAAAATATCCCAATACCCCAGGGCACTTCCCTGTGTAGGGTGCTGTCTTTCGGATGGGGCGTTAAACGGGTGTCCTGACTCTGAGGTCATTAAAGATCGCATGGCACTTATCCTAAGAATAGGGGTGATAACCCCAGTGTCCTGGCTAAATTCCCAATCTGGCCCTCAAACCACCACAGACACCTAATAATCCCCAGTTCACAATTAACTCATTTATCCTCCTGTAACTATTCCCCAGGTTGTTGTTGTAAATGAGAATGTGTTCACAGTGAACTTAACTGGTAAAATAACAGATAAACATAAAATACTGCTCAGGAAGGATTAGTGTTCTGTCTCCTAGAGATAAGTGTACTTTTGTGTGAAAAGTGCAAATCAATCCCAGAACAACAGCAAAGGACCATGTGAAAATGCTGGAGGAAACATTTACAAAGTATCTATATCCACAGTAAAACGAGTCCTATATCAACATAACCTGAAAGGCCGCTCAGCAAGGAAGAAGCCACTGCTCCAAAACCGCCATAAAAAAGCCAGACTACGGTTTGCAACTGCACATGGGGACAAAGACTGCACTTTTTAAAGAAATGTCTTCTGCTCTGATGAAACAAAAATAAAACTGTTCGGAGAAAGGGGGAGGCTTGCAAGCCAAAGAACACCATCCCAACCGTGCAGCACCGGGGTTGCAGCATCATGTTGTGGGGGTGCTTTGCTGCAGGAGGGACTGGTGAACTTCACAAATTAGATGGCTGCATGAGTAAGGCAAAGTATGTGGATATATTGAAGAAACATCAAGACATCAGTCAGGATGTTAAAACTTGGTCGCAAATGGGTCTTCCAAATGGACAATGACCCCAAGCATACTTCCAAAGTTGTGGCAAAATGGCATAATGACTAAGTCAAGGTATTGGACTGGCCATCACAAAGCCCTGACTTCAATCCTATAGAACATTTGTGGGCAGAACTGAGAAAGCATGTGCGAGCAAGTAGGCCTACAAACCTAACTCAGTTACAACAATTCTGTCAGGAGGAATGGGCCAAAATTCACCCAACTTAGTGGGAAGCTTGTGGAAGGCTACCCGAAATGTTTGACCCAAGTTAAACAATTTCAAGGCAATGCTACCAAATACTAATTGAGTGTATGTAAACTTCTGACCCCCTGGGAACGTGAAAGAAATATAACTGAAATAGAATAATCAAGATTTGACAGCTCACATTCTTAAAATATAGTGGTGATCCTAACTAACCTAAGACAAGGAATTTTTACTAGGATTAAATGTCAGGAATTGTTTAAAACAGAGTTTAAATGTATTTGGCTAAGGCGTATGTAAACCTCCGACTTCAACTGTATATATTCCACTAAAAACCTGCCCTTTCCAACTCAAATAGTTTTTACAACATTGTCTACACTATTTCTGATCAATTAATTTTAATGGACAACAAAGGCTGTCAAAAACAAGGATATTTCTAAGTGACCGCAAACTTTTGAACGGTAGTGTGTGTATACATCTTTATGTATATTTGTTAAGTATTCCATGCTAAAAGGTGGGCCACGTTCATGGTACCGGTTATCCTGAATTGAGCTCAAGAGTTTACCAAAGTTCTCGTCAACTCAAACCTGTTTTGTAGTACACCCTTCCAGAGGGCGACATTCTGATTTTGGTGAGTCTATGATCCCTGCTGTCTAAGTCCTGTGTTACGGCGTCATCGTTTTAAAATAATTTGTTGCCTAGCTAGTCAGCCAAGTTTTATACCTTAATCACCATTAATTTAAGTTGTCTCTCCTGCTATGCTAGATCTACTTCATCTCTGATCCCACCTTGGGATGTATGATGAGCATAGCTGAGAAGGTCCATTATAGAATGAAACATCACACTGACTGGATTCTTTTCAGTCTAGGTCACTTTATTTATTTCCAAGACAAGTGCAGTGGAATAGGCCTAATTCAAGGCAGCAAGAGCACACAGGACAAATTAAACTACTGCCTGCTGCTGAACACACGTATAATACATCAGAAAGCGTTAAGGGACTAGTTCAACTTATTCATTGTTGAGAAGTTAAAATGTCAGTGCCATTTGTGTTGGAATCTTCAGTCGACAGCAGCGGTGTTGAAATCTTCGATGGTGTAATAAATGCTAAACTGTGCATTGTTATTCTGTGAAAGACAGGACATGAACATGGTTAGAATACAGCACGAGAATGACTGCATTTAAAACGGCAACCCAACTCTGATATTTTTCCTGTCTCTGTGTGCATGTCTTTACCACATTGATAGAGTTTGTTAAGGCGTGTTATGTCCAGGGGGCTCAGGTGATTTCTCTGTCCAATCTGGACTCCACTCTTCTTGGAGCCAATAGTGGGGTTCCGGTTTGATGAGAAGTAGTATCTGCCAGGAGAAACCCAACAATGGGGGATTAGAGGACTTGCTACTTTAACACAAGGACTGCGTCACAATGCCACCCTATTCCCAATAGTGCACATAGTTTGACCAGAGCCCAGGTAAAAAAGTGACCTAAATAGGGAACCATTTGGTACGCACCGGGAAATGTTACTGGAGCTGGATACTGTACACAGGCCCAGTAAAACTAATATTTACTTATTGCCAGCAGTTTAAAAACAAGGTGAGTAAAATTAGGACTTTAGTGGGAATAAGGAGGAGAGGAGTGTGACTGACGTTCCGTAGTGCATTATGGAGTCGTAGTCATAGGGCAGGTCCTGAGTGTCTCCTTTCTTCACCTTAAAGTTACCTTCTTTTCCTGGAAGTTAAAAGAGTTACAAGAGGCAGATGTGACTGGTGGACACTGCTGGGTGTGAATGTGATATAAGGGAATGAAAATGGAAATGTAGACAAGTTGAGATGGAAACCATTAAGTTGAACCTCTAGCAGGAGGAAACTACAGGATTCAAGGCATGAATATTTAATCTTACCTAATGAAACCCATTGCGGGTGGTAATGTAACAAAACTGCCCTCAAAACGAGCTTACATGTTATCCCAGGATACCCATTACGGGTGGCAACTGTAAAAGGTATATTTTACACCAGGATACCCATTACAGGTGGTAACTGTAGATGACAATGTAGAGTTATTCGCGTCAGGTAAATTTAGTGAACAAGGTTGCTGCAGTCACGCCAGGGGAAATTCGCAGGAGTTAACAAATTCAGTTAAATTCTACATAATTGGAAATGAGTCTATAAAATACATAGTTATGCATAGTATTGGTCTCAAACTGAAGAACACTGATGGTTACTGGTGTAAGATTCTCTCTGGTGTTTACAGAACTGGTGCTGTGAGATTAGGATATCAGGATTCAAGGCTGCTATGATATTAGGCTATCAGGACCTGCTTAGACAAAGCAATTTCAACAGTAGAGAAAAGGGCTGCAATGGATGGGGAAATGAATGGCTGCAGTATTTCCGTTTTAATAAGTACATGATAAATGGAACGTTAAGGCGTAAATGTATGAAAGACCATAGGCGGAAATCCCAGGGGGGACGGGGGGGACACGACCCCCCCCATCTTGGGAAAAATATGATTTGTCCCCCCCAATATATCACTGTAAACATAACTATGTAATTTCAATAATATTAATAATACGCAATGAAAGCACTTGTGCTGATTATAGACACTTAATAGCGCGTTTTTAAGTTTCAAAAGATTGCGACCCCCCCCCGCCCTTTGCCTCACAATGGTTTGATCCACTGCCAGTTCTTTAGCTGGCAAGGTAATAGAGGGTACGTACCTACTGTCCGAAAGGGACATGTACATAACTGACGTGAGGTTAATCCAGTCAATCCATAGCAGGTCCATAGCAATGTTATTTATTTATTTTTATGTTGGCAGGGTTCACACACTAGCTGAATTTGCAGAGCTAGCGTGCAAACTAAAGCAAACATTAACTATCAAGCTAGCTAGTACCTATTCCATTTATGTGGCGTCGTCAAAGATGGAATCTTTGCTATCGTCAGTTCATTCCAAGATCAGCATGCAGCTGTAGTGCTTCGACGTCCCTGTGATAAGGTTAGCGATAAACTGAAGTCCAAACTGAACAGAACAGAATTACACTCTCTTCTACCATTGTCTTAAATATATATGATGGTCTCGTTGCAAAAGATAAATTGTCGCTAGTGAACTTTTTTTTATTTTTTTTATTTCACCTTTATTTAACCAGGTAGCAAAGATTATAGCAAACACACAGAAACGGAATTGGTGCTCGTTAGCTTTACAAATTCAGCTATTGTTGGAAGCCAACCAATATGAAACAAACTATTAAAAGTACAAAAGGTTGCAGCATGTGTTGTGTAAATGTGTGTGTGTGCAGCTAGGCCAGCCAGCCAGGTAGAAAAATGGCAGAAAAAAGTAAGAAGACGGACATCAGAGTATTTGTCAGTACACCAAAACGCATAGTAAGAACTCTAGTAGCCTAATCTCAAAGACTAGTTGATAAAATGTTCATAAGAAAGAAGTGAAATGCTAATGGAAATGTTTCACAATGATGTCATTAGGCAGAGCAGGCAACAGATGGCACACAGACAGCAGAGCTGGGGACAGATATGCAGGGACAGATTGGCAGAGACAGGGAGTCTCAGGTAAGTTTGTTGAGACTTTGTTTGGCAACATTATGAAAGGTTCTCAATTTTTTTGACTTGTAAAATAGGGACATAATTGGAAAATGCCATGGATACCCCCACTCTCAACTTAAACTGGTGACTAAACTAAGATTTGTTTACGGCAATGGTATTGCTGTTGTGATTAATTGTGTAGTTTTGGGTACCGGTAGTTAGGAGTACGGCAAACACCTTATTTATTTTCTAGGAGACAGACTGTGAGTCAGTTAGGGTGGTGAAAGGGAAAGAGCCAGGGAGAGAGACTTCAGAGGACAGTGTCACAGCCACGGCAGGACCAAGTGTCACCCTTGTTGCCAGCAGCACCAGTATAGGGGACAGTGGCACAGCATTGTCCAGTTACCACAGTGATGGCACAAAACCATATCAGCCACACCCACAATTTATAGAACCGCAAACTCTTGCCAACAGAGTGTTGACGTTTCAAGAGAGATGGTTTCGCGATTTCCCCTGGCTACATTATAATCCATCAATAAAAGGAGTGTTTTGTTTTCACTGTAGCCAAGGGTTTTCAAGCCAGCCATCTTTTGGCCAAAGAGCAGATGCTGCCTTCATTAGTGCAGGATTTAGGAACTGGAGAAAAGCCATTGAAAAATTCACAGCACATCAAAACTGCCAAACCCACCGCCACTTTGTAATTGTAACAGCACACCAGCTAAATCCAATCAGTGTCCAGTTATCCAGCGCGTGGGGTAAACAGCAGGATGACGCAAGGCATTGCTTGATGAAAATTGTTAGTTCGGTGCGGCATGTAGTAAGACAGGGACAAGCCTTTAGAGGCCACACGGATGACAGTGGGAATTTATACCAGATTTTGAAACTTAGGGCAGCAGAGGATGATCCCATTTTACTGAAGTGGTTAACAGAGCGTACCACAATGTACACAGGCCCCAAAGCACAGAATGAAATTCTGAACATCATGGCCAATAGTCATTCGAGGCATTGCAGCTGAGATTAGGTCTCTTCCGATTGTACAATTTTCATTAATTGTTGATGGTACTCAAGATGTCTCTGGTGCTGAACAGGAGAATGTCTGTCTGCGTTATGTTGACCATGACCATGTCCCTCACAAGGAGTTTATTGGGCTATACAGGGTGTCGGAGACAACAGGCGAGGGCATTGCGAAAGTGGCAACTGATGTGTTGAGGAAACCCGCAAACATATGCTCGGTTCTTTTGTTCAGTAGTGTGTATAGCAGTGGTTCTCAACCTTTTTGGGGTACTGGAACCCCTGCATATTTTGAGGCAAGGCAGGCAAGGTTTTGAGCGGTCCTCAGGGACCTCCACCCCCTCTATATTATATGTAAACTTACTGGAAATCTTGTGGTACTGACTACATTCATTACACTTTTTTATTTCACAGACCCCTTGCAATTAGTCCATGGACCCCTGTTTGAGAACCCCTGGTGTAATTGATATTTGTTCTTTTGTTTAGTAGTTTTCAGTACACTTACAAATTATTTATTTCATGTTATTTTATTTAAAATTGCATACTTTGTGCGACATACTTGTCCATAGCTGCTGTTTGAAGAGTTGAGACTGACTGAAGGATATTTTGTTTGATTTATTTGGGTTTTTCATTGAAGTAGTTATTTTGCTTTTAGAACTGTACTTATTTTAAGCTTTTTGTTCTTGCAAAGATATTGTATTAGACTCAGGCCAGGTGCACATATTTAATGACTATATAAATGTATCAGAAAAAGTCAAATTAAAAGGTCAATTCAATACGGAGACCAACTTTGTCATTGTTCTCAATGGAGATTCTTTTAGATGTGATCACACCATGTTCATTGTATTTATGAAAATTACACCCATACAGTGTACAGTACCATTGTCACCTACTGACCTTTCTTGATATTGCTGGTTGTAAGTACGAATACCTGCATACATACTGGACTGGTAAGGAGCACTGCTATAACTATTATTAGTAGTAGAATTATAATGATTTAAACATTTGAACAAGTTGGGAAAACCCTTCAGTTAACTACTGTACCTATCAATTATCCAGTTGTAGGAATTATGGTTCCTCAATATACATTTAACATATAACAACGTATGCTATGTGTTACAGCACTACTTTTGGTGTCCCCCTCAGGAATTGCTCTTGAGAAAATGTAATGTAATTGTCCCCTCCAAGGTTGATATCAGATTTTCGCCCCTGTGAAAGACTATACTTATTTTAAACTAATGTTGTTCTGTCCTTGTGCTGTACTGTCTATTAAATGTTATATAGCGTTTCATGTTGTGTGGACCCCAGGAAGAGTAGCTGCTGCTTAGGCAGTACCTAATAAAAGACTAAATGTCAATAGTTATTCTATACGGTCTTCACTCCAGACCACAAAAAGCTGAATCTGGTATGTTAGTGTTGGGCTGGTACAAAAGCCTGCACACTGCAGCTCTTCCATGGGACAAATTGACCAGCCCTGCCCCTGATCCACATGCAATGCCCGTGAGGTGGTTTAGTATGTTGTGAGTTACCTGGGACCACATTGTCCCACTGTATGGTGACGTATTGGTCACGGTCTGGCCGTGTGTGCTCGTGGTGCAGGCCCAGTGCATGCATCAGCTCATGACACAGGTTCCCCACGTTACAGGCTCTACCGAAGTACAGAGACTGGGCCCCGCCCTGAAAACCTACATACGACGCACAGCTAGAGTTAAGTGAAGAAAGATAAAGGTGAGAGAAGCGGGAGGAGAGAAATGGAGGAGAAAGAGGGGATATGACAGGAAGAGAGAAAAATAAAGGGTTGAACACAGGAAAAGGAAGGAGAGGTTGTGAGTTAACTGTAAACTGCTGGGAAGGAGAGAATGTGTTAATGTGCCCACTTTGGACTCACCCTGTCCCAGAGATGAACTCGATGTAGTTAATCTCATTGGTGTATTCGTGGAAGAGGATACACGTCTGGTCTGAAATCATCTTGAACGCTGCTAGTATAGTTTCCTTTCTGTCCACTGTGTGGATCAGAGACAATCTACCATTAGACGGTGCATATCATTCTCACTATATTAGAAAACATCTAGTGTTACAGTGTTCATCTCTCCTACTGTATTCGACACTCACCCAGATAATCGTTGATCTTGTAGGGGATAGAAGTGACGCCTTCATTCTCAGGCCAAAGTGACTTCACAGCTAATCGGTCTTCCTGTAGGACAAAACACCTAGTCTTAAATCCAGCTGTCGCTAGAGAGTATAGGCCTCAGATTAATTAAATTGTTATTTCTGCATTTCCCCTATGAATGTTTTTAAATTCTAAAATGGTAAAACTATTTCAGTATTAACTTAAATGACTAAAACCAGACTAAGTATGTAGAAGAAAAAAAAGATTGGAGCAATATACAGTGTACTTTCCATGACAGACTGACCAGGTGAATGCTATGATCCTTATTGAGGTCACCTGTTCAATCAGTGTATATGAAGAGACCGGTTAAAGGAGGATTGTTAAGCCTTGCGACATGGATCATGTATATATGCCATTCAGAGGGTGAATGGGCAGGACAAAATATTTAAGTACCTTTGATCAGGGTATGGTAGGTACCAGGCTCACCAGTTTGAGTGTGTCAAGAACTGCAACGTTGCTGGGTATTTCACACTCAGTTTCCCGTGTGTGAAGAATGGTCCACCACCCAAAGGACATCCAGCCAATGGCAGTCCAGTGGTCGAAAATGGGTGACACGAATTGTGCAGAGCAACAGACGGGCTACAGTTATAGTCAATTGACAGTCCAGTAAAACATTTGTGCCCAAAGACCCAAAAAATGCTCAACTCGTAGAACCTTGACACAAATGGGGTATGGCAGCCGACAACATTACAGAGTTCCACTTCTTTCAGCAAAATTTTTTTTTGCAGTGGACTAATGAAACACTGGACACAGGAGAATTGGAAAAACGTCTGGTCTGATGAATCCCGTTTTATTTGCAATTTCACGCTGATGGGAGGACTAGGGTATGAAGAAAACCACATGCATCCATCATGATGTTTGTCAACATTGCAGGCTGGTGAGTGGTAGTGGTGGTGTGATGCTGTGGGGTGCCTTTTCATGGCACACGTTGGGCCCCATGATAAAAGTTGAGCAACGTTTGAATGTCTGAACATAATTGAAAATCAGGTGCATCCCTTCATGGCAGCAGTGTATCCATCTGTGAATTGATTTTTTCAGCAGGATAATGCCCCATGCCACAAGGCTAGGATTGTCCAGGAATGGTTCCACGAAGATTACAGTGAATTCAGCTTAGTGCAGTGGCCTGCCCAGTCACCAGTCTCAATCCAATGAAGCATCTGTGGGATGAGATGGAACGAGCTATTTCGGATTAGAGATCCACTACCAGCCAACTGGGCACAATGGTGGCAAGCATTGAGGAAATCATGGGGCCAGCATTCCTGTGGAATGCTTGACACCTTGTAGAGTCCATGCCCTGAAATTGAGGCTTCTGGGGGCAAAGGGGGGTGCAACTCAATATTAGGTGTTCCTAATGTTTTGTAAACTATATATATTTTAAGATCCTTTAGAAGAAAAATAAATAAAATCACCAAAAATAAACTAAAACCGTGCCATTGGCAACGCCCACTACCATTTAAATTGAGATTGTCGTCACACAATAAATCTATTATTTGCATGACTCACTGTGCAATAGTGTTATACATGAATTTTGAATGGCTACCTCATCTCTGTAACCCACACATACAATTATCTGTAAGGTCTCGAACAAGCAGTGAATTTCAAACAGATTTAACTACAGCAACCTATTGGTGTTCAAATAACTTGCATAAGGCACCTATTGGTAGATGGGTAAAAAAGCAGACATTGAATATCCCTTCGAGCGTGGTGAAGTTAATAATTACACTTTGGATGGTGTTTCAATACAACCAGTCCATACAAAGATACAGGCGTCTTTCCGAAGTCAGTTGCCAGAGAAGAAGGAAACCGCTCAGGGATTTCACCATGAGCCCAATGGTGACTTTAAAACAGTTAGCCTTTAATGGCTGTGATAGGAGAAAACTGAGAATGGAACAACATTTTAGTTACTCTACAATACTAACCTGATTGACAGTGAAAAGGAAGCCTGTACAGAATAAAATTATTCCAAAACATGCATCCTGATGGCGTCAAGGCACTAAAGTAATACTGCAGAAAATGTGGCAAAGAAATTATCTTTTTGTCCTGAATACAAAGTGTAATGACAGGCAAATCCAAAAGATTACTGAGTACCACTTCATATTTTCAAGCATAGTGGTGGATGCATCATGTTATGGGTATGCTTGTAATCGTTGTGGACTGGGGAGTTTCAGGACAAAAAAAGAAACGGAATGAGCTAAGCAAGATCCTAGAGGAAATCCTGGTTTAGTCTGCTTTCTACCAGACACTGGGAGCATAATTCACCTTTCTGCAGGACAATAACCTAAAACACAAGGGCAAATCTGCACTGGAGTTGCTTACCATGAAGACAGAATGTTCCCGAGTGGCCGAGTTACAGTATTGACAAATCTACGGCAAGACCTGAACATGGTTGTTTAGTAGTGATCAACAACCAATTTGACAGCTTGAATAATTTTGATTAGATTTTGAGAAGTTACACAATCCAGATGTGGAAAGCTCTTAGACTTACCCAGAGAGACTCACAGCTGTAATCGCTGCCAAAGGTGCTTCTACAAAGTATTCACTCTGGGATGCGAATAGTTGAGATATTTCTGCATTTCATTTTCAATAAACTAGCAAACATTTCTAAAACATTTTCACTGTCATTATGGGGTATTTTGTGTAGATGGGTTTGAATTTGTATTTTATCCATTTTGAATTCAGGCTGTAACAAAATGTGAAATAAGTCAAGGGGTATGATGCTTTCGGAAGGCACTGTACCAGCTTCTGGTATACACAGACTGAAACTAATGACTGCAAAATCGTTTAAGGTTTCTTTACAAGACAGAATGTTGAATGAAATGACATTGAAACTTACTCTACTGGTGGTCCGTGGTGTTGATCCTTCAGATGGTTAAAAATATCCACAGGAAAGTACTGTTAACACAACTTTTTAGAGTGGCGGTACTGAAGTTGAAATTTCTATCACCTGGCACTTCAGTTAGTATGCATGCATTGTAAATTTTCCTGTGGATATATTGGCTCAAATTTCAACCATCTGAAGGACCAACACCATGGACAACCGGTAGAGCAAGTTCAAATGTAATTCTGTTCAACAATCTGGCTTGAATGATTTTGCAGTCATTAGCTTCAGACTGTGTATACCAGAAGGTGGTATCAATCTGATTCATCAGCCTAAAAGATGCAGTAACAGGACAGAAAGCAAGGATAATAGACTCACCGAAACCAGAATGTCTCCCTCCGTGATAGCAAGGTCAAACTGTAAGTCCTCTGTAACAGAGAGAGAGGGTCTGAAACAACCACACTGACATGTACTAGTTACAAGTCACTACCTCCAGTGCCATTAAAGTCCAGACCTCATGGTAGAGGTCCAGGATTGTGCGCTTCATCTAATGAATGCGTTACCTTCTCTAGTTTCAGGCGTTTTAACCCAATCATTTTGTCTGTGGCGTGTCCCCATTGAGGCAGTAGAACCTAAAAGGAATTGTGAACAAACTAACTTTGTAATATCATTATGTTTATTGATAGACAAGCCATAAACTTGAAGACAACAGATTGAATTGTTTCTTTGGGCCCCATCATCCCAAGAGACTGACTTGAAAATCACAGTATAGGCCTACCTGTGGCAGAGAAAGTCACATTTGTAGAATTGTTGATGGGGTTTTTAGAATTGTCCACAAACACAGAAATAAAATATTACAAAGTGGAACAGTACAATAACAGTTTTGCAGTACAGCTAGTCTACATTAAATAAAAACATGGAAAACAGATAACAGGCCTAGCTTTCAGCCTATCACCTAACAAAATGACTGGTCCCAAATGCAGGCCTGCCTACCTGTGGCAGGGATAGTAGCATTTGAAGTAGTAACATTTGTGAAATTGGTTATCGGAACACTGCCCACTGAAATACACAAAGGTAACAATTTGTAAGTCGCTCTGGATAAGAGCGTCTGCTAAATGACTTAAATGTAAATGTAACATAATACATGTTACATAACATGAAGAACCGATTCGCCTGCCCTACATCAAATGGAAAACACTCAAAAGCAGGATGTCACAAAATCAAAATGACTGGTCCTACCTTGGAAAAACCAGATGAGAATCAGAAACCAAACCATGTTGCAACAACGATTGTCCCCCAAGATTTGGGAGAAAACAACCAAAGAAACAGCACAAACAAATGTGTGCAATAGCTCTCCTTCCAGTCAAATAGTGGGCAGGGCAGCAATCACAAAATAACAGGTGCATTCTCCTTCTTCGGTGAGGTTTAAAGACGGTTGGCATCCAATATGTTGCATTATCGCCCTCTACTGAACTATTGTATGACTCCATTACACTCTGTTATACAAAATGGTATAAGGGGAAACGTGAAAAAATCCATACAAATATATATTTAATGACCCTACTAACTAACCCTACACTCATTAAAACCCATCACCTTATTCCACTACTTTAACCCTGTCTTATCCTACCCCAGGCCAATGACCCGAGAGGGCGAGACACTACTACTCAACACACCCTGTAACTCTTCTGAAATTGAATCTCGTACCCCCAAGTACTTCTCTGCAGCTGCCACCACAACATCTATTTTCTATGACTTACGTGTCATCTCTGCGGTACAGCTGATAACAATTGCTATGAATGCTAAGCCAACCTCACTGAAACATATATCACTCATTGGCCTATCCCTCTGTTCTGGCAAAGATCTACTATTCACAGGGATCCTCTCAGAATCCCTCACCCTTCATCCACCCTCCACTTCCTCTGCATACAACATCTTCTCCACTACAATGACCCTGGCCACCTAAACCTGCCTCTCTCGCACCAGACACCTCCACTCAGGGTTACCTTCACCGACTCAACAGCACCCACCATCTTTTCCACCCAACTTCCACAACACCTTCTACCCCTTCCATTTCACCTCCAGAACTCAAACTGGTGTCCGGCCCACTCTGTTTGAACTTGATACCAATCTTCCTCGTCATACCCTCTCCCTTGTCATTGCTATCTTCAACAGATACAAACCCATACTCTGCCTCCCTCAGTCTATTCAACCTCCTCTCTCTTTCCCTCCAATCCTCCTCCCTTAACCAATTACCCGACTCCTGAAAATATTCAACTTTTCCAAGTCAAAATCTTTTTTTAGCCTCCTTGAGGGACATGCTAAGCCCTGTACTCCCTCCACTTCAAACTCCTGTGTCACCAGAACAGATGCAGGTGTGACCACTTGTTTTTAGGTCATCAACCTCAACAACAGATTGTGCAGTATGGACAGTGTTCATGTGCATCCATAGTATATAGTGAACAGTACTGTGCATAATGTAGCAGATGCAGGAATGCCCTCATGCAGGAACACCCCGAACTGTGGGCTGCAGTTGTACATTATTGACAGAAAGACACATCAACCTCAGACAAAGCATCTGAGACAGCAAAACAGCGCTCCTCTGTCTTAGTATGTGTAGGCCATGTATCTGATGCCGTCTGGTCAAAAAGAGTATGGCATGTCATACAGCCACAGTTGTAGAGCGGTCAGACTTTCTGGATGTTTAGTTCAGTCCTATGTGTTCTCTGGCCCATCTCTGATATCTTGTTGTGGATCTTGGCTATGATGGTGGGCTCCCCAATGACAGAAAATAAATATCTGCTGTGGGAAACCATGTAGACAGTGTTAGTGTTCATGTATAGTGCAGTATAGACAGTGGTCATGTGCATCCATAGTATAGAGTAGTGAACAGTACTGTCCATAATGTAGCATAGAGCCCATGTCGTAAGTCCAGGGTGTTCCCAGAGTGGTATACCAAGAAGCAAGCTAGATCTACTCAGGGTCTATTAAATCTAGCCAGCTTCTGTAACGATTGTCTATTTCGTCCTCCTCATCGGACGAGGAGAGGCGAGAAGGATCGGACCAATATGCAGAGTGGTTCGTGCTCATGATGATTTATTAAAACCGAAACTGAACACTGAAATACAAAACAATAAACGAAGTGCAGAAAAACAGTACCGTGTGGTGAAAACACTAACACGGTAGACAAACACCCACAAACAACACGTGAAACCCCGGCTGCTTAAGTATGATTCTCAATCAGGGACAACGATTGACAGCTGCCTCTGATTGAGAATCATACCAGGCCGAACACAAAAAACCTAACATAGAAAATCACACATAGACAACCCACCCAACTCACGCCCTGACCATACTAAATAAATACAAAACAAGGGAAAACAGGGGCCTGTTGCACAAAACTAGGATAAGGGATTAAGCCAGGATATCTTGGTGATCCTGGCTCAATTGATCCGTAATCCGGTTGCACTAAAGATGGATAGGGGGCAGGAGGATATGTTATGGTATAAATTACCATGGAGATTTATTCTGTGGAGCTAGCCTGCTCCAGACCAGGCTAAATTCCAGGATCTATTTAATCTCATCCCTAATGTCAGTCAGCAGTCACCACAAATGGAAACCAATAGTTATTTCACTGCTCACTATACATTGTTATCACATATAACTAGACCCACTGTTATTATTTAAACGTTTGTGATCATTAATTTCAATGATTTTGGATAAAAAATGATTTTTAGATGATGTTGCTATCATTAGATAATTTACAGTTTCCCATAGACTATAAGGCTATATATAAAATGATAGAATATTAGGGCCACAGAGGGGAAAAAAACACAAGTCATAATATTGTAACCAGTTGTTTTAAAGGAGGACAGTTGTTAAAATGACAGATGTGGGGCATTTCGTGAAATTGTACTTCAGTATGGTTTCATAAACAAAGACATGCTGATGTGCCAGAATATTAAGTATCACATTGTCATAAGTATCAAAACTGTAAAAACAATATGTAGCTTTTCTGCAGAAAGAACCAGCCTCATAAATTTATGACTTTATCCTTTTTCTTCAGTGTGGCCCTAGTACTCTGTCATATAAACAAATACACATTCCATATGAATATAAAAACACAATGTGTAACATTATGTTCCTTTATTGAATAAGGACAAAACAAAGCAGGTAAACCATCAGCTCCTTTCGAAACTGAAGTCACAGTGACTCTACAAGATGGAAAGCACAGAATCCAAGCATATTATACAAAATGATACATACACATTCAAAGGTCTGTATATAACACACCCTGCATGTCTGCACACTAAAATAAATGCAGGACAAATCCATACACATCAACTGAACAGACAAATTAATGGATGCAGTAGCCTCCCTGCAGCCTTGTATTACACACAGTATGCCTTTGATGGAGTACTCACTGGATCAGCATCGTCTGGTGCTTGTGCTGGTGGCTCTAACAGGAACACAGTGCTGCCAGACACTGCAAGGCAATAGGTAAACCAAAGTCAGACAGTCCAAATTGATTCAATATGAATGTGGTTGTATCCCATGTAGAGATGGAAGGACATACCTTGAATGAAGCGGGTGGCATCTTGGGAGGAACCTATGCTCGTCTCTTTCCCCCCAGGGATCCCCTCTAAGACGGGCCTGCCTTTATTTAGCTCCAAGGCCATGTCCTCTGCTGGGGTAAGGTCAGCCTTTGGTGACCCACCACCCGTGCCTTGTCTGTGGGTATTCTTTTTCACTGCTAAAACAGTACAGACAATGTGTGAGCAGGCACCTTCTGGGTACAATATATGCTTGTGCTTTGTTAAATATTAGTCAGGGACCATACCATTCTGCAGAATGTTCTTGTATTTGATTTTGACCTGCTGCCATGTCCGTTTTGGCCCGTTCATGTTTAATCTACACACACACACACACACACACACACATTTAATGGAGTCACACTGCAAAAAATTACTTGGTATTTTTGTCTTGTTTTCAGTAAAAATATCAAAAAATTTATCATAGCTTTATACAGTGTGATGGAGTTACTTTACACAATTTCACTCATATCTGCAGTGCATTTCAATTAAAAATTTAACCGTTTCATAATTACAGTACAACTGCATTTTTGGAGATGTGAATTAAATATTTGAATTGTAATTGTGATGTTTCAGCGGAGCGGTGAGTGTGTAATTGTGCACTACTTACGCATTCAGGCGGTCTGCAATACTTTGCCACGCTTTTTCTCTTTGCTTTATCACTGTGGCGGTGTTGCCTTTCTTCTTAATTATATCTTTTACCTCCTCGTATGCCTCCATGAGGATTTGTGCTTCCGACGGGGAAAAGTACGCGGCTCTAGTTGCCATGGTAAATCAGTTAATCTGTGGCGGGGTCTATTTGAGTGAGCCGTGAGCGCGCACCTATCCAGGATTGGTTTCACCTGGCTTAATGAATCCGTGTCTGCTCATCCTGGCTTGGTCTTTGTGCAACCAATTAAGCCTGGACGCACATGTTTTGGCTTCATTGAGCTCAGCTGAGTCATTTATCCCGGATGTCTTAATTCTACTTTTGTGCAACAGGCCCCAGGTCAGGAACGTGACAGCTTCAGTTAGCTTCACATTCCAGCTCAGGCTTCATCCGTACTACGATGGTGGATTTTGCTCGTCCACCTTCCTAAAAGGCTGTCACATGCTTCCCAGTCGAAACCGTTTAAGCTTATACATTTTGTGAAGTTTTTGTTCATTTTGGTGTTCGGTAGGTTTTTTTCAGATGTTCGCGTGCACCAATTTTTTTTTTGAGGCAAGTCAAAGTTTGGTAGTCGAAGTCTACACCCCTTCATCAGTGATTGGTTCACAGTAGGGGTGGGAACTATAGACGGGATTCTTCAATGAAGTGTTTGCTATCATTCCCTTGAGAAGTACTGCACTAAACTGATGTGTAATTGTGCGACTAAGACCTCCTCTGCAAAAACGTAAAAAATGATGTACAGTTTTTCTTATGAATACATTTCTTTCTTGTTGTCCCATAAATTTCACTTAGTAAAAATTATTTAATGTCAACGCAAAATTGATTGTGAGGACGAACAAAGGTACTTTTTACATAGTTCTAGGTGCATCCCAAATCAACCCTATAAAGTACATTATCAACCATGGTCAAAAGTAGTACACTATGTAGGGAATAGTGTCCCATCAGAGGACAACCACTCATGATGCATCATGGACAGTAGCTGTGAAGTGATACACATTGCTACAGTGTGGTTTTTACTATGTTTATGAGCTTACTAGTACTAAATATACTGTATTTCAAACATAGAAGTGGATAAATTGGTTAACAGGCCTATGTGGCTCTGGTGTTTGCTGTCTGTCAGGGTGGGGGTGGTCTCCCATGGCACCACATTACATCACAATTGTGATGTCATAAATGATTGTATTTACTGTTATGATGACAGCCTAAATGGTTTGACATAGCGTTACTGTCACATTACAGCAACACTTACAAGTTCAATTCAGGGTCAAAATCATTTCTATATTTTTGAAGTGATTGGTAAGTAGTTGTGACCACTTGTGATTTAGTGTGAAAAGGCCTACTTTGTGACACAATTTAATTTAGATGATTTAAATAATATAATAATATTTTGAAGCCATATTGTATCTTTTTCAGGATTACTGTAATTGAAGGAACTATGGGAAAGTTCTCCTTCCCAAGGCTCATCATAAGAATGGTTAGAATCTCTTTTCTCTCACCACCCTCATAGTCAAAACTCCAGTGATTTAAAATCAGCACTTTGACATATATATTCTCCAGATGAAATCTCGCGTCTTGTGACGGCCGGCCGCCCAACAACCTGCCCGCTTGACCCTATCCCCTCCTCTCTTCTCCAGACCATTTCCGGAGACCTTCTCCCTTACCTCACCTCGCTCATCAACTCATCCTTGACCGCTGGCTACGTCCCTTCCGTCTTCAAGAGAGCGAGAGTTGCACCCCTTCTGAAAAAACCTACACTCGATCCCTCCGATGTCAACAACTACAGACCAGTATCCCTTCTTTCTTTTCTCTCCTAAACTCTTGAACGTGCCGTCCTTGGCCAGCTCTCCTGCTATCTCTCTCAGAATGACCTTCTTGATCCAAATCAGTCAGGTTTCAAGACTAGTCATTCAACTGAGACTGCTCTTCTCTGTGTCACGGAGGCGCTCCGCACTGCTAAAGCTAACTCTCTCTCCTCTGCTCTCATCCTTCTAGACCTATCGGCTGCCTTTGATACTGTGAACCATCAGATCCTCCTCTCCACCCTCTCCGAGCTGGGCATCTCCGGCGCGGCCCACGCTTGGATTGCGTCCTACCTGACAGGTCGCTCCTACCAGGTGGCGTGGCGAGAATCTGTCTCCGCACCACGTGCTCTCACCACTGGTGTCCCCCAGGGCTCTGTTCTAGGCCCTCTCCTATTCTCGCTATACACCAAGTCACTTGGCTCTGTCATATCCTCACATGGTCTCTCCTATCATTGCTATGCAGACGACACACAATTAATCTTCTCCTTTCCCCCCTCTGATAACCAGGTGGTGAATCGCATCTCTGCATGTCTGGCAGACATATCAGTGTGGATGACGGATCACCACCTCAAGCTGAACCTCGGCAAGACGGAGCTGCTCTTCCTCCCGGGGAAGGACTGCCCGTTCCATGATCTCGCCATCACGGTTGACAACTCCATTGTGTCCTCCTCCCAGAGTGCTAAGAACCTTGGCGTGATCCTGGACAACACCCTGTCGTTCTCAACTAACATCAAGGCGGTGACCCGTTCCTGTAGGTTCATGCTCTACAACATTCGCAGAGTACGACCCTGCCTCACGCAGGAAGCGGCGCAGGTCCTAATCCAGGCACTTGTCATCTCCCGTCTGGATTACTGCAACTCGCTGTTGGCTGGGCTCCCTGCCTGTGCCATTAAACCCCTACAACTCATCCAGAACGCCGCAGCCCGTCTGGTGTTCAACTTTCCCAAGTTCTCTCACGTCACCCCGCTCCTCCGCTCTCTCCACTGGCTTCCAGTTGAAGCTCGCATCCGCTACAAGACCATGGTGCTTGCCTACGGAGCTGTGAGGGGAACGGCACCTCCGTACCTTCAGGCTCTGATCAGGCCCTACACCCAAACAAGGGCACTGCGTTCATCCACCTCTGGCCTGCTCGCCTCCCTACCTCTGAGGAAGTACAGTTCCCGCTCAGCCCAGTCAAAACTGTTCGCTGCTCTGGCACCCCAATGGTGGAACAAACTCCCTCACGACGCCAGGTCAGCGGAGTCAATCACCACCTTCCGGAGACACCTGAAACCCCACCTCTTTAAGGAATACCTAGGATAGGATAAAGTAATCCTTCTAACCCCCCCCCTTAAAAGAGTTAGATGCACTATTGTAAAGTGGTTGTTCCACTGGATATCATAAGGTGAATGCACCAATTTGTAAGTCGCTCTGGATAAGAGCGTCTGCTAAATGACTTAAATGTAAATGTAAATATAGACCTATGAGCTTTTCTAGGATTGAAAATAACAAACTTGTATCACGATAACCTCATTACTGACTGCATGTTTGTCATCATTTTCATTTCTAGCCATGGGCAAAGCGGACTGCACAGGACGATTTCTGCACAGAAACTACTGAACTCCACAGGCCCAGAACACACCAGCCTCACAACTCCTCACAACTCCCCAGCCTTAATGTAAGTCCCATCTGCAGGCTAAATCTACGACCCACTAAAGTGGTCCAGACTAATCATGTATGGCCAATCAGTGTAAACTTTGTACTAACTACGGCTTGATCTAGTGTCAACATTATACCTTATTGATATTGTATATCAATGAAATACAATGGAAGGCACATAATAATCCAATGAGTAAAATAAAATATACCATGTTCTATTCTCAATATCCCTACTGCCCTAAAGGTGTGTAGGCAGGGCAAGGAGAACACCGATTCAACCCAGAAGAAGAGGAAAAAGAAGAGGCTAAATGAGAAGGGAACCCAGGTTGAACTAGGCATGCGGGAGGATATCCATGACCTTGACCTCGCCCATTGGAGATTGGCTAGAGAGACATGGAGAACTGAGCGAGGAAACATAAGGGAGATTAAGGCGCTGTATGGAGAAATATTTAGGCTGCACCAACTCTTGGAGGAGGTAACAAGAGCAGTTTTCTTTAATCAGACTTTCATATAAGTAGATATACTGTAGTTGCTTTAGATGTTCCCAATCCTGATACACAGAAATTAGATCTAAATAGATAGAATAGTTGAATAAGAAGGCAAGTTAAAAACTGAACACTGGAAGTATTCAGAGGAAGGTCTGCATTCTGCACTGGTAGTATTCTCAGGAAGGTCTGCATTCTGCACTGGTAGTATTCTTAAGAAGGTCTGCATTCTGCAATGGTAGTATTCTTAGGAAGGTCTGCATTCTTAGACAAAAGTTGAAAAAGAATGGAAGAATTTCTGAATTGGAATGATTCCAAAAGTTCATTTTCCTAATAGGCTAATTTACAGTAATAAAACATGTTTTCTCTATGATATTTATTACCCATACACATGTAATTGTTTTAAGATGGTAATAACAATCACCATCAAGCTTTTAAGGAATACAAATGTGTCTGTCATCATACAGATTGGGGTGGATAAAGGGGTGATCAAGCAGCGCTCCACCTCCTCCATTCTTTGTCCCGTCTCCCCGACGCTGCCAGCTTTCCCCTGGTACAACCTCCACAGGTACCTCGCCAACAGCCAATCGGAGCCTGACCAGCATGCTGCCGGCACCCAGAAGGACCCATCTAAGAAACACTCAATCTTTCCCCCTCTGGACACACAGAGCTGCACCTCCCCTGATAAATGGCCTCCTTCTCAGTTCAAGACGTCACACCCACACGCTTCACACCGATTTGCTGTCCCATCCCACCTCCTGGCTTCCGGCCCTCCTGCCCGGATGAGACAGACCCATCCGCACGTCCACCCCAGGTCCTCATTGACTGGCCAGGAAAAGGTTAAGGATGAGGTCAACAGGCCAGAGATTGCATCGCCTGAGGAATTGTCTGAGGAAGTTCAACGGAGAGGCGCAGAAATTGCGAATATGTATAAAGCACAGCTGAAAGAGAGGATGGCCCAAAAGAGAAAGGAAGAGATTCTGAAGAAAAGGGTAAACAACGATGACAAGAACGATGACACTGAGGTCTCCTGCTCCTCTGCAGTAAAACAATCCAAAACCTCTGCCACAGCCCCCGAGTGCCCGGCCAGCCCAGACTCCACGCCAGTGGCCGCCCGAGAGGACACTCAGGGGGACACCCAGCAGGACCTGGCAGACGTTGTGAATGTGCTCAAGAGGCAATCATCTGATCTATACCTGCCTGACGACGTTTGTGAGGAGTCACTCACATGGCAGTACATTTACGAGGAGCTGTGCCCGCTCGCTCACAGGGTGAACACAGAAGCTGACTACATCAAGGCGCTCCGCGTCATCACTGAGAAGGCTGTGACTCCCTCGTGCTCGCCTCAGGATGATGTGTCTCAGAGTGTGAGTGAGGTCACAAGTCAGGAGGGGAGTAGTGAAAGTGAGGAGAGCATGAGTGGACAACAGCAGAGATGTCTACACCGGGAACCTTATGGTGAGAGGGACAGGAAGGAGATTGATAGTGGTAAAATGGAAGGGAGATATGCAACCGCCAATGCATTGTCTATGATGGCAAGCCGAGGGAAAGAAGAACTTAATGCCATGAGCTACGCAGACAGGATCAAATATTTCAAGGACGAGGCTAAGAGAAATGAAGAGATGATGAAGATTGAAAGGAGGAAGGAAAAAGCCAGGGACGAAGAGCTCAAAAAGTGGGAAAAGAGACAGAAGAAATTGAAGAAATTGAATGAGGAGGAAAGGAAAAGGACAGAAAATATGGAAAAAAACAAGTTAGAGGAGCAGAGGAAAAGGGAGAAGGCAGAGATGAAACTAAAGATCGAACATGAGAAAAAGAGACAAGAGCAAGAGAAAAAAAGAGAGAAAAAAGAAAGAAACAAGCAGGAGATGCAACAGAAGGCCCGTGCAAAAGAAGAGAAAAAGAGGGCAGAGGAAGAGAAAAAGATGGAGAAAAAGAGGGCAGAGATGTTGAAAAAGATTGAGAAACAGAGGATGGAGGAGGAGAGGAACAGGGAAAAGGAGAGAATGAGGGTGTTGGAGATGCAGCAAAAGGCACGAGAGAAAGAAGAGAAGAGGAGGAAAGAGGAACAGAAAAGGAGATTGAAGATACAGCAGGAACAAGAGAAGGAGGAACAGAAAAGGCAGACAAGGATACGGGACGAGGATAAGAAGAGAGCAGAGCTTCAAAGAATAAAAGATCACGAGGCCAGGTTCAAGATGGAGATGGAGAAACTGTATGAGAGAGAAGAGAGGAATGCACAGATTGAAAGAGAAAAGAGGCGTGCGCTGTGTCAGAAAAAAGGGCAGACACAGAGAGCAAAACAGGTGGTGGCATACGAGGTCACAGCGTCTACATCTGACGCCTCTGTGCGGAGGGAAGAGAGGGAGCAGCGTCCAGAGACCGCTCACACACAGTCTGCGAAGAGGAGAACAAGGAAGAAGCAGAAGAAAGCGGCGGACGAGGCATTGACAACTTTTGAGTAGATGACAAAAGAAAATACGAACAAAAAAAATGAGAAAATAAGCAAAAGGAGGAAAATATTATAAGGAAGCCAGGCATGAGGGTGAAGAGGAGGAAACATGAGAGAGGAGGAAGGGAGACCAGAGTGGTTTATCAGGAGGTCAGTAGAAGATACAGAATTCAAGTTCTGATGGACAGAATCAGGAAGGACCATGGGATAAAAGGTAAATGAGATTAGCAGTAAAGAGCTGAGTGGATCAAAAGAAAGTAATGGAAAACACAAGGGGGGAGGCAAGATAAACAGAGACCCAGAAAAAAGAGGTGAAAACATTTTATAAGAGTAAAAGAGAGGAGATTGAACTAGAATTCCGATGGACATATGGCCAAAATAACTATCTAAATAACTAAGGATGAGCAGAAAAGGAGAAGACCAAGAGCACAGGAAAAAGAGCCAACAGACATGTCAAAAAGATCTGAAGTCTGCCTCTTCTACTTCTCTTTTAAAGTTGCTTTGGTTTCCTTTTGTCCTCTTTCCAAGCCTGCTCAAGTGTGAGATAGATGAAAAGAGCAGCCAAAGAAACAGATCTGTTGAAGCATCAATTGGAAAGGATGGGAGGGTTGGAGGAGGAGCACAGCTGGATGACTACATTAGGTAAGTGTTTACTATCAACGCCTGTTCTCTGTAGACAACTGTATTAGTTTTGATAGACGTGCATTTATGCAATGTCTTTCAACTCAAACACTACAATTCCTGATCTCATGTGATTATTCACCTCATGTGATTGGGCTTTCGGATGTTTTTTTCCTGAAACAGATTGTGGCATATTAGGTCACTTTATCTGTTGAAGCATCAATAGGAAAGGATGAAAGGGAGGGAGGCAGGAAGAGGAAAACACAGAAGAGCAGATGAGGTAAGTGCTTGGGCTTGTGATGAGAGGATAGGGGCTCCAGAACTGGGGTTCATGATTGACAATTCTCAGACAAATGTATTACTGTGAATCCCATTCGTTCAATGACTGTTTGATTCATTCCTGACGGGATATAATTGTTTTACAGGAGCACTCTATGTTCTGCTTCCATGTGGATTGACAGCATTGCTTTCATGAGCTCCTGGAGGACACCATGGAGGAAGAGGGAGAGGGTTTATGATAGGCAGTTTGCCATGGCCCTAAATGGGCTTTTGGATGTTAATTCTTCCTGCTTTATATCATACAACTTTACAATAAAAATGAATTGCACGCATCAGCCTTTTCTGTTTGATTGTGATCAGTGCAGTAGTAGTAAGATTGCTGTAAACCCAAGGAATATTCTGGCAGTAGTGTGATAAGAAATGATCAATATCTTATGAAAACAATATGGAGATAGAAATATCAAAAGAAGTGTTGCATTTACTTAGTAATAGCTATTTCTCCCTCATAGAGAATGGTGTCCTTGTTGTGATCAGTCCATCGTCAAATGCATGTATGCGCGCACACACACCCACAGAGAGTTAGTCAGGATTTCCCTGAGTCATCAGACTCTGGTGAAGGTTTCTTTGCATCTTGAGCAGTCTGTGTTGTATCCTTGCCGGACTCATCTATAACAATCTCGGCCGCCTCTTCTTCTACCCTCTTCACTTTCTCCCCTTTCGTTGCAAGGATTTCCTCAATGTTCCTGTAAGGGGAAAAAACAACATGACTCATTAAAAAAAAATATTCAGGAATAATACTCGTCTTAAGGAGGCTACACACTTCATGCAAACAGAGCGAAGGAGCATCGTATATAGTTTGTTCCAAAACTCAAGTACCTACAACTGTGTGAGAAAATGATGCTGCATTTGCATGAAGTGTGTAGGGCCATTTAGTCCACACAAACGTTACAGCCTATTAATACGGGATTCACTTATGACTGCAGTTCCATTTCTCTTCTGTGCAAATCACTATCAATAGGGATAATACATATCCTTGTGGCCAAAAGTTCTGAGAATGACACAAATATTAATTTCCACAAAGTTTGCTGCTTCAGTGTCTTTAGATATTTTTGTCAGATGTTACTATGGAATACTGCAGTATAATTACAAGCATTTCATAAGTGTCAAAGACTTTTATTGACAATTACATGAAGTTGATGCAAAGAGTCAATAGTGGCAGTGTTGACCCTTCTTTTCAAGACCTCTGCAATCTGCCCTGGCATGCTGTCAATTAACTTCTGGGCCACATCCTGGCTGATGGCAGCCCATTCTCTCATAATCAATGCTTGGAGTTTGTCAGAATTTGTGGGGTTTTGTTTGTCCACCCGCCTCTTGAGGATTGACCACAAGTTCTCAATGGGATTAAGGTCTGGGGAGTTTCCTGGCCATGGACCCAAAATATCGATGTTTTGTTCCCCGAGCCACTTAGTTATCACTTTTGCCTTATGGCAAGGTGGTCCATTATGCTGGAAAAGGTATTGTTCGTCAGCAAACTGTTCCTGGATGGTTGGGAGAAGTTGCTCTCGAAGGATGTGTTGGTACCATTCTTTATTCATGGCTGTGCTCTTAGGCAAAATTGTGAGTGAGCCCACTCCCTTGGCTGAGAAGCAACCCCACACATGAATGGTCTCAGGATGCTTTAGTGTTGGCATGACACAGGACTGATGGTAGCGCTCACCTTGTCTTCTCCGGACAAGCTTTTTTCCGTATTCCCCAAACAATCGGAAAGGGGATTCATCAGAGAAAATGACTTTACCCCAGTCCTCAGCAGTCCAATCCCTGTACCTTTTGCAGAATATTAGTCTGTCCCTGATGTTTTTCCTGGAGAGAAGTGGCTTCTTTGCTGCCCTTCTTGACACCAGGCCATCCTCCAAAAGTCTTCGCCTCACTGTTCGTGCAGATGCACTCACACCTGCCTGCTGCCATTCCTGAGCAAGCTCTGCACTGGTGGTGCCCCGATCCCGCAGCTGAATCAACTTTAGGAGACGGTCCTGGCGCTTGCTGGACTTTCTTGGGCGCCCTGAAGCCTTCTTCACAACAATTGAACCGCTATCCTTGAAGTTCTTGATGATCCGATAAATGTAAAATGTTCAGACCAACATTAACTTGGCCACCAACCTCTTTCCCTTCAGATCAGAGAACCAACCCAAGTTGTCAGCAATAATGTGGTGTTTTTCACATCCTGGGCAGGTCACTAGGACACCTTTATGATAGGCTACCTTAGATATCCTCTTCGTTGACCTGGTTGAGCACACCTGCATACAGATCATTTACAGTCAAATAATGATACAGTTTATTAGAAGAGTCAGGGTGAATCTGAACTTTATAAACTATCCATATAATCGTATTCATTATTATCTAAAAGGCTAAACTGATCTTTTCAGTTTGCTGCAGCAGGAGACAGAAACAAGCTGCAAATAAACACTCAACCTGGACAGTTTTATCTCAATCTCTTCATTCAAAGATTCAATCATGGACACTCTTACTGACAGTCGTGGCAGCTTTGCGTGATGTATTGTTATTGTGATGTGTGTTTTGTCCTATATTTATTTATATATATATATATTGTAACGACCCTGGGTTTATAGGCGCGGAAATCGACTCTGCCGGACGAGCGTGCTGGACGATAGCGTGCTGCACTTCGGGTTAGAAGGTCGAGGGTTCGAGACCTGCTCCCTGCCTGTTTCATTACAATATATATATAAATATAGGACAAAACACACATCACAATAACGACAACCATACATGTACATATATATATGTAGCGGGTCTCTTATGTACCACAGGAGAACCAAGAAATGAAGAGCGACACCACGGCTCTCTTTTAGGCTTTTATGTTGATCTGCAATAGTATTGTGAAAAGACAGGACAGGAACACATCAGTCTCCAATGCACCATCTGACAAGTTGTTCTTTCTCTCTGTGTTTTCTCAGACTCACACAATCACACTCATACATAAAGCCATAATGTATACTATAAAATAATAACCAGTCCTTAATACAAAGAATGTATCATCTTAATTCTTAGACAATAGAACCATACCTGCAATAGTATTGTGAAAAGACAGGACAGGAACACATCAGTCTCCAATGCACCATCTGACAAGTTGTTCTACACAGGAGCATGAAGAAAGGTAAAACACATATCCTGTCTCACATCCCCAATACATTGCTTGGTGCTTTCAGTGTTGACAGTACCAAAATACAACAACTCATGTACAAAAACACTGCAACATAAACAAGTTAAAACGTGTGAAATCGCCTCTATTCCATTCATACCGTAAAGGATCAAACTACATCTCCCATAATGCAATGCCAGCACCAGCTCATCTAACCGTCTGCATCACAGAAAGGCATGCTAGCTAGCAACAGCAGCACTTTTAGCACTCTGTCAACTATATTAATAACAACAATAACACTCTGAAAGTTACATGTTTCAATAGTCTCACACTCCCTTATAACAATATATACAGCATTAACCTTGGGATGTTTTATTTATTTCACGTTATGGACTTCTACAAAGGAGTAATCAGCAACACATACCTTTGTCTCACTGTTTTCTCGGACTGAGGAGAACGGGAGCTACGGGTAGTACCAGGGTGTTAGTAGGTGACACAAGCACCCAGATGAAATAAAATACATGTAATGAAACAAAACCCGAAGATGTTAACATCATTCAGCTACTGTAGCTGCCTACCTAACATCAACAGGCAGCACCAGTAGCGCAACAATTAAAAATAGACACCAAAAGTAAAGTTCCTGTCGATCATAGCGATCTGACTCCCCCCTTCTGTCTAAACTTGGAATATTCCTGTTCCCGGGCTTTGGCCACTGACCCTAGGCTGTCATTGTAAATAAGAATTTGTTCTTAACTGACTTGCCTAGTTAAATAAAAGTTAAATACAAATAAAAATCCATCACACTCCTACTCTGAGATGTTTTGTGGATACGGGCCCTGAGTACCAGTGTTTTGATCACCTCACCAACCAAATCTTGATTGCCAAATCATGCTATGACTGTCACTGTAGATACATGATGTGAAAAAGAACTGATCTTCCATTTAAAATCTCATCCATTACCTTGCATGTGTAAACCAAGTGGTAATGCTTTGACTGAATCTTCCCAATGGAATCGCTGCAGACGTGATTTGTGGTAGAGAATTGTTGATCTAGAGGTACATCTCTTCGATACTGCCTGAAAGCAACTGGCTAAATCGGACCACTGCTGTGTCTTGACTGTGAAGAGGACCATTGACTGGTCCCTGATGCAAGCGGTTGTACGTGCAGTAGTCTTGTCCTTGATAACTGAGTCCATGATCTCGACAAAGTATAACTTCTATGCCAGTGGCAAAATATACGATTTGTAACCCGAATTGTATTCTGTTGAAACATTGATGAAAATTGCTACAATTTTTTTTTAAAATTCGGTACCGTCAAGCGTCTGTTGTCCTCAACGTGGTTGAGTCGCAATCTAATAACGTGTAAGAAAATTGTTGATTAGTTTCGAATAGAAGCCAATCGTTTGTTTCCATTTTAGTGACGGATCTCGCGTTACATCAATGAGAAACCACAATTTGAAGAAGGCGGGTCACGTGAACCAATTAAATAATCGCAAACATTACCGCTTTAGTTTAGCTACCGACATCTTTGAATGTTTATATGACTGTTTATATGCATTGGTAGCAGATTATAAACAAAAAAGAGCGACGAAGCTGTCTTTGAAACAATCGAAGAGGTCAATAAGCATATCTCACACGTCGAAGAGTCAACCTGTGTGAAATATATGTCTTACCGTGTGGACAAGCGATTCAATGACCAAGGTAAACTAGCTATGGACGTTAGCCAAAGAGTGTGCTGCCTGTAGGAAACGTGCATTGATCAAGCTGCAGACAGTGCAAACAATCACCAGAGTAACATGGCTATCTTTCAGCAGTTCCATACTATAATGACCTGACTAGATCATAAAGGAACAATTGTTCAGACAGAGGGTTGAGTTTACGAATTGACGGTTTATTAACCCAACTTTACACAGGCGGCTACTGTTTGGCCGTAGCCCACGCCAAATAAACGAAAGATACCCCACAAGCCAACCGTGACCTTCTCTTGTGAAGGCCAGACATAAGAGAGAGAACAATGGCTAAACCTGGTCTTAACTTCCAATGCTCTTCCAATGCTCCATCCCCCTGCCCAACCCCCCTCCACGCCACTGTGTGGCACAGACCCCCTCCTCTGCACACAGCTCTCTCTCCCGTCCCTCTCTCCGCTCACAGTGGCGGCAGCCGTCTACAGTACAGGGCGTTGGAGTGGCGTGCCCCTGCCCTGTGCACCGCTGTAAAGTCATACGGCTGAAGCTCCTCCAACCAGCGTGCCACCTGCCCCTCTGGCTCTCTGAAAGACATGAGCCACTGGAGAGCAGAGTGGTCAGTCCTTACAGTAAAGGGCAGGCCACCCAGGTAGTACTTGAAGTGTTTTACGGAAGCCGCAACAGCCAAGAGCTCCCGCCGGGTGACACAGTAGCGGCGCTCATGTTTGTCAAATGTTTTGCTGAAGTACGCCACCACTCTCTCCCCCTCTGGCCCCACCTGGGCCAGCACCCCACTGTTAAAGGAATTTAATTCCTATGTTTATCAACCAATTCAATTAAAACACTTTGCCCATACATAAGAATTTGTAAGATACTTATCAGCATAAAATGGACAGAAACCAGTCTTAAAATCAATCAATCAATAGCGTTTATTCTCGAGAGTACTGATCATAATACATTTAACATCAGGTTATATAATAAAGATGATGTCATAGGTTTTAATGTCCATCCTCCTCTCGGATACAATGGCAGTATAGTTAGCGTTCTCATTACTGTCTGCCACCTGTTAAACTATCTGCAACCAACCCAAGGTCTTTCCCCTCCCTGGGTAGATACATCATTCAAGCCTGTCTGAAGATAAACCCATTCTTTCTAACAGTAACATTCATACAGTAACATCTAAGTCAAATGTATACATATTTTAGTCATTTATTCATAAAAATCCCATAACACCCACCCATGCCCACATTGCTCGTGTCTGTGTCCAGGATAAAGGGCAAGGTGAGGTCAGGGGGGGCGAGCACGGGGGCCTCGATCAGTGCACGTTTGAGGGTGTTGAAGGCCTCCTCACACTCCACTGTCCAAGTGAAAGCCTTGTCCTTCGGCAGCAGGCGGTTCAGGGGAGCAGCGACGCCTGAGAAGCCCTGTACAAACCTCCTGTAGTACGAGGCCAGGCCCAGGAAGCTCTTCAGCTGACGCTGGTCGGTGGGGGTGGGCCAGTCTCGGACAGCCCCCACATTGTCCTCCATGGTGCTGATCCCCTCCTTCCCCACTCGGTGGCCCAAGAAGGACACCGCTCTCCTCATGAAGTGGCACTTGTCGGGGTGGAGCTTCAGACCTGCGGCAGCCACCCGCTCCAGCACACGCCGTTGCGCCACCAGGGCTGACTGGAAGGAGCTGCCATGGGCCAGGATGTCATCAAGGTACACCACACACTGCTGTCGGGGGATGCCATCCAGCACCCTGTCAATCAAACGCTCAAAAGTAGCTGGAGCGTTGCACAGGCCGAAGCACAGGACCTTGAACTGCCAGTGTCCTCTGTTAGTGGAGAACCCAGTTTTGGCTCTGGCCTCTGGGGAGAGGGGCACCTGCCAGTAGCAACTGCTGAGGTCTAGTGAAGAGAACCAGGAGGACCCCCTAACCAGGTCCAGCGACTCATCGATACGTGGTATGGGGTATGAGTCCTTCTTGGTTACCTCATTCAGCCGCCTGTAGTCCGCACAGCCTCAGCCATGAGTCTCTGCTGCTTTAACTGTTGGAGTAAAGGGTATGTTGGGTTGAGTGAATGTGACATTAGGGGGGGGCATGGTGACTGCCGGCCCTCCCTGGAAGCTCAGTGTGCCCCCATTTAGGTCTAACTGGCAGCCTGTGCTCCTAAGAAAGTCCAACCCCAGTATGCAAGGGTCCTGCACAGCCGCCACCCACACAGGAGGACGCACAGACCTGCCCCCTATTGTCAGAGTCATTATTCCCTTCCCTTTCATGGGTGCCAGCTCACCTGTGACTGTGCGGAGCTGCACAGTTGTGGGCTCACACTGAGTCCAACCTGGCACAATATCTGGCCTCACCAGGGTTACTGTGGACCCAGTGTCCACCAGGGCAGAGCAGGGCACCCCCTCCACAATGACAGGGACATGACAAAAGTCAACAACACAGGTCCGGCCCACCACAACAACAGGCTCCATCCGCTTGCCCTCGTCTGCTTCTGGGGGAAGTGGAGCCTTGCTTCCACCGTCTGTGCCGGTGGGCTCCTCCTGAAGAAGATGGTGGCTGGGATAGAAAGCCAGGGGTCCGCACTACCCGGTCTATGTGGACCCCGAGCCGTTTCCCTGAGCTCTGGGGGACATGGGGCAATCCCGGCGCAGATGGCCTGGCTGGCCACAACCCCAGCAGACCCTGGGACCAGGGCGTGTGTTTCGTGCCGCCTGTAGCGACACAGCACGAATGAGTTCTGTCATTTCAGCCACCCATGCAGGCTTTTCCGGCTCCGGGCTGCTCTGCCCCCCAGCTCGCACAGAGGGTCAGTCTCCCTGCACCCCCAGCTGAAGCCCCAGCTGAAGCCCCAGCCCACACCAGCTCCCTCTCCAAAGCCATCTCCAAGGCTATCTGCAATGACTCAAGATGAGCCAGCTGGGTCTGTATGCGCCGCTCCGTAGGAGAGAGCGCCTGTATGAACTGGTCCCGTGCTAGCTCGCTCTGCACGGAGGGGGGCATGTGCCCGCCGAGAGAGGCTCTCAATGTCATTAGCTAGCACCCGTAGAGGCTCTCCAGGCTGCCTGCATCTATTACTCAGTTTCGGAGCACAGTAGCCCGGGCTGTACACACTGTCCATAGCGCCTCCTCAGTGCTCCCACTAAAGCACCATAATCACGTCTGTCCTCGGGGCTAATCAATATCAAACAGGCCAGAGCTTCATTAGTGAGGCATAAAGCCAACTGCAGTGCCCTATCTTCATTCGACCACCCCCTAAAATGAGCTAACAGTTCAAACTGAGCATGAAAAGCTTCCCAATCCGCCTTACCGGAATACTTCGGGGTCTTAACAGATACGGACGCAGCCGGGAACTGGGCGCCGCCATGTTTGTTTACATCCTGAGCCCCAGATTCCTCGTCCCGCCGGGTTGACGTCACCCCTTCGGTCCGCCAACCAGAATCCACGCGAAGCACAGTTGACGAAGGACTCATGCCGGCTTCAGCCGCCATCACTCTAACGTCCTCCCTCAAGCGGCCTCTGGGCTCCGATGCCCTGGCGATCTCCTCAGCCAGCTCCTCCGACGTCCATGCATACGCACCTCCTTGGCCATAATTGTCCCCTACCTCCACCTTCACTTTCGGGTTTCCTCAAAGCATTTTCAACCCCCGTTCTCACCTACGGTAGCTAGCCATAGAAGTCCGCTAGCTAGCTGGCTAACTTTTATCAACGTTTTTACTTCTGACACCAATGTAATGACCTGACTAGATCATAAAGGAACAATTGTCCAGACAGAGGGTTGAGTTTACGAATTGACGGGTTATCAACCCAACTTTACACAGGCTACTGTTTGGCCGTAGCCCACGCCAAATAAACGAAAGATACCCCACAAGCCAACCGTGACCTTCTCTTGTGAAGCCCAGACGTAAGAGAGAGAACAATGGCTAAACCTGGTCTTAACTTCCAATGCTCCATCCCCCTGCCCAACCCCCCTCCACGCCACTCCGCCAACCACCAGGATGCCCGGCATCAGAACATTCCAAGCATCCCCGTGATTGGCAGATAGCAGGTTGATTGGCATGTCGGACCCCGCGAACACTGGCAAGTACAACACAACCCACTAATAGCCTACCACATAACATACCGCTGTCTGTGCAGGTCGCTACAATACTATTTAGCTACCTACATTGATTGATTAATATTCTTATGTAGTGATGTAACCTCCACAAACTACTGGTGTATTCATTAGTCGGATTCCGTTGCAAACGTTTTTGTGTTGCAGTTTGCAACGGAAACAGTTTACTCCAAACATAAAACGCTTTGCAAGGACACATTCAGGTAAGTCCCTCCCCGTTTTAGTTCCGTTTGGTTCCTAGAAAGTAAACGGCTTCCGTTGACAAAACGTTTGCAACAGAAAATATTTTGCTGCAAATCAGACTAATGAATACACCTCTGGACTAATGGCTCTTTCAATGTGTTCTGCTAAACAGGTTGGACACCACAGGACGACAAGAACCTGTTATTCTGGGAATGGAAGTACGGCAAGGGTACTCCCTCTATCCCCTTTGACAGCGTACCCTTCATGTTTATCGGACACAAACTGATGGGATGCCACAGGGGCCAGGCAAAGTGTGGATTCAAGAAGAGGCAGGAACTTGAGGATCAAAGGGTGCTACTATTTATGATATTCTGAAATGGCTTTTAAGTGTTCCATGTAGCTACAGATTGTTACACCAGATAATGTGATCTAACAAAATATTTTTGGTATCCATTACTGGGAGTTACAGGTTAGATACCGTTTGGTGTAGCACAGAGAATTTTCCACCAACCTTATATTGGCAATGCTGTCTTCATCCTTAAGTCTTTGGTTAGATCACATTATCAGGTGTAACAATCTGTAGCTAGGATGTATTTTGCATCTAAACCTGAATCGAATTCATTAGGGCACACTATGGAAAAGCGTTAAAAAGCATTGTGCAACTGAAAACGTAAAGGAGCTTTTGTTATTGGAGTAGAGGTTGTCCCTCCCTATTTCATTACATGTTCTTCCATATGGTGCCTAATGAATACGACCCTGGTTCCATCAATGCTTCTAGGTGGTTGACCAATCTCAACAACCACAACCAATCTCAACAATTCCATTCTTACCTACCACTAATTTTCTCCAAAATCCTCAAAAAGTTCTACAGCTGCACCATTGAGAGCATCCTGACTGGCTGCATCACAGCTTGGTATGGCATCAGCTTTGTATCCGCAAGGCGCTACAGAGGGTAGTGCGTACGGCCCAGTACATCACTGGAGCAGTGCTACCTGCCATCCAGGACTTCTATACTATATCCCCTCTCTCCACTGGGATTCTCTGCCTCTAACCCTATTACAGGGGCTGAGTCACTGGCTTACTGGTGCTCTTTCATGCCGTCCCTAGGAGGGGTGCGTCACTTGAGTGGGTTGAGTTACTGACGTGATCTTCCTGTCCGGGTTGGCGCCCCCCCTTGGTTTGTGCTGTGGTGGAGATCTTTGTGGGCTATACTCGGCCTTGTCTCAGGATTGTAAGTTGGTGGTTGAAGATATCCCTCTAGTGGTGTGGGGGCTGTGCTTTGGCAAAGTGGGTGGGGTTATATCCTTCCTGTTTGGCCCTGTCCGGGGGTATCATCGGATGGGGCCACAGTGTCTCCTGACCCCTCCTGTCTCAGCCTCCAGTATTTATGCTGCAGTAGATTATGTGTCGGGGGGCTAGGGTCAGTTGGTTATATCTGGAGTACTTCTCCTGTCTTATCCAGTGTTCTGTGTGAATTTAAGTATGCTCTCTCTAATTCTCTCCTTCTCTCTTTCTTTCTCTCTCTCGGAGAACCTGAGCCCTAGGACCATACGTCAGGACTACCGGGCATGATGACTCCTTGCTGTCCCCAGTCCACCTGGCCTTGCTGCTGTTCCAGTTTCAACTGTTCTGCCTGCGGTTATGGAACCCCTACCTGTCCCAGACCTGCTGCTTTCAACTCTTAATGATCGGCTATGAAAAGCCAACTGACATTTATTCCTGATTATTATTTGACCATGCTTGTCATTTATGAACATTTTGAAAATCTTGGCTCTCTCTAATTCTCTCCTTCTCTCTTTCTTTCTCTCTCTCGGAGGACCTGAGCCCTAGGACCATACGTCAGGACTACCGGGCATGATGACTCCTTGCTGTCCCCAGTCCACCTGGCCTTGCTGCTATTCCAGTTTCAACTGTTCTGCCTGCGGTTATGGAACCTGTCCCAGACCTGCTGTTTTCAACTCTTAATAATCGGCTATGAAAAGCTAACTGACATTTATTCCTGATTATTATTTGACCATGCTTGTCACTTATGAACATTTTGAACATCTTGGCCATGTTCTGTTATAATCTCCACCCGGCACAGCCAGAAGAGGACTGGCCACCCCTCATAGCCTGGTTCCTCTCTAGGTTTCTTTACATTTACATTTAAGTCATTTAGCAGACGCTCTTATCCAGAGCGACTTTCTTCCTAGGTTTTGGCCTTTCTAGGGAGTTTTTCCTAGCCACCGTGCTTCTACACCTGCATTGCTTGCTGTTTGGGGTTTTAGGCTGGGTTTCTGTACAGCACTTCGAGATATTAGCTGATGTACGAAGGGCTATATAAAATAAACTTGATTTGATATACCAGGCGGTGTCAAAAGAAGCCCCTAAAATGATCAGACTCCAGCCACCCATGCCATAGACTGTTCTCTATGCTACAGCACGGCAAGCGGTACCAATGCAACAAGTCTTGAACCAACAGGACTTTGAACCGCGTCTACCCCCAAGCCTTAAAACTGCTAAATAGTTAATCAAATAGCTACCCAGACTATCTGCATTGACCCTTTTTGCACTAACTCTTTTGACTCATCACATACGCTGCCGCTACTGTTTATTATCTATCCTGTTGCCTAGTCACTTTACCCCTACCTATATGTACATATCTACCTCAATAACCTCGTACCCTTGCACACACGGTTGAGGAGGGTTATGTCTATTTCCATCAAACAAGCTCTCCAGACAGACCCAGCCTCGGTGCAGTGGAAGATACAGTATTTCCTCAAAATACCCAGTGTCACTGACCACAAGGGCCATCCTATTGGAAAGGTATTGCTATGTTATTACTATACTATGACCATGGGATCTATTGCATTGGACTCTCTTTAGGCTACATAACTAGTGTCTGTATGTCTGTTCGGTAGACAGATGTAATAAAACCTTGATCTCTTAAAATTCCCTGTGGAATACAAGTATCTGACCCTGTAACAGTGGTTAGGGGTATTTTCTCCCTACTTAACAAAAGCCACTCTCTCCTCGTTCCCTCAGGGTGCAGATCAGATGGACGACAGGGTCAAAGGTTACATCCGAGCGTTGGTGCAGCAGGGGGTGAGGAAGGTGAAGGAGGTAAAGAACCAGATGGTCCAGTACGTGTGGACGGAGCTGTTCCGAGACACGACCCCGCCGCCGCTGAGGCGCTTCTTCCCCACAGAGAAAACCATCCATGCCGTCATGGCTCAGGTCATCGCAGAGGAACACTACAGCAACATAGACCTGGTCAACCTGCTGGTGAGAAGGCTGTGCTGCACTCCATCATTCCCACCTATTCATCAGATATTTGGATTGTCTTCTGAGATAAGGCCATTGGGGCTTGTGGTGGTAGCTGTATGTTTTCAATGCAATTTATGAACAGTTTGTATGCACCCTCTTTGAAACACTTGTTTAAAGGGGCATTTTACTGACTATTGTTTCATTAGTCTACTTTTTGATATAGTCCCAAAACATTCTGCATGTCAACATTCATGCTTTCAGTATATATTGCTTTCAGTCTCCTGATGCCCAAAATCAAGCAAGTGAATATGTTGGGTAAGGATAAACCGACAGTTGTGCTGAGCACATGAGGCATTGATACGTTATATTCTTCTAGAATCAATGAGTAAATATCAAGAATTGAAATGACAATTGAATAGTTTCCAAAATCCCAGTCTGTAGCTTTCAGTTTGGATGATTGTGTGTCAGTGCCTGTTTCTGTGCATGATAGAAAGAGACTTGACAAGCCTTTATTATACAATTCAGGAACGCACATGCAGAGTTTTCCACGGATTCAAGAAAAATGAAAATTCATAACAGCTTTGTGGTACGTTATCCTTACATGGGAAGAGCAGAAAGCCACTGAAAATATTGTCATCAGACCAGAGCCTGGAGTCTTTCCAGAGACTCCTTTCACCACCAACAAGGCTGTGTTTACTAATTGATCTTTTCACATCAGATCTTTTTCAGAACTGATCTGATTGGTCAAAAGAACTGGGCTGCCTGTCTAAACGCAGCCAGAGTCACTAATTTGGATACATAGTCATTGCCTCCATTGCGATTGTATTTATATTTTAGTAATTTAGCAGACGTTCTCATCCAGAGTGACTTACATGAGCAATTAGGGTAAAGTGCCTTGCTCAAAGGGCACAGACAGATTTTTCACCTAGTCGGCTGATTCTAACCAGAAACCTTTCTATTACTGGCCCAACGCTCTTAACCGCTAGGCTACCTTGGCTGGGCCTGGCTGCAAGTGGGTGAGCCCTCCAAGGCCCACCCAATGGCTGCACCCCTGTACAGTCATGTGAAATCCATAGATTAGGGACTAATGAATTCATTTCAATTGACCTCCTTATATGGACTGTAACTCAGTAAATTCTTTGAAGTTGCGTTCATATTGGCCTTCCGATTGGCGCAGCGGTCTAAAGCACTGCATCCCAGTGCAAGAGGCGTCACTACAGTCCCTGGTTTGATTCCAGGCTGTATCACATTCGGCTGTGATTGGGAGTCCCATTGGGTGACAATTGTAAAAATTCTGTAATGTTGCAATTATGCATTCATGCAGGAGGAAATGCAATGATTGCGCTAGTGCATATGCGTGAAAGTGGTCTGCACATTATCCCCGGAGATGCCAAACTCGGGCAAAGTGCCCCCCATATGACGTCACAGTGATGTCATAATGAGTGGAGAAAAAACACCTGCATCAGAGACAGTGCAAAGGTTTTCATACTCTGCCACATCCTGAAGAGTTACCTTGTTGTACAATGTCTACCATTTACTACTGGAATCTACATTGAATTTACAACATGTACAGTTTTTCTTATGAATACATTTCTTTGTTGTTGTCCCATAATTTTCACTTAGCAAAAATGACTTAATGTCAACGCAAAATTGATTGTGAGGACGAACAAAGGTACTTTTTACATAGTCCTATGTGCATCCCAAATCAACCCTATAAAGTACATTATCGGCCATGGTCAAAAGTAGTACACTATGTAGGGAATAGGGTCCCATCAGAGGACAACCACTCATGATGCATCATGTACAGTAGCTGTGAAGTGATACACATTGCTACAGTGTGGTTTTTACTATGTTTATGAGCTGACTAGTACTAAATATACTGTATTTCAAACATAGAAATGGATAAATTGGTTTATAGGCCTATGTGGCTCTGGTGTTTGCTGTCTGTCAGGGTGGGTGTGGTCTCCCATGGCACCACATTACATCACAATTGTGATGTCATAAATGATTGTATTCTGATATGATGACAGCCTAAATGGTTTGACATAGCGTTACTCTCATATTACGGCAACACTTACAAGTTCAATTCAGGGTCAAAATCATTTCTATATTTTGGATGGTTATTTTTGAAGTGATTGGTGGTAAGTAGCTGTGACCACTTGTGATTTAGTGTGAAAAGGCCTACTTTGTGACACAATTTAATTTAGATGATTTAAATAATAATATTTTGAAGCCATATTGTATCTTTTTCAGGATTACTGTAATTGAAGGAACTATGGGAAAGTTCTCCTTCCCAAGGATCATCATAAGAATGGTTAGAATCTCTTTTCTCTCACCACCCTCATAGTCAAAACTCCAGTGATTTAAAATCATCACTTTGACATATAGGCCTATGAGCTTTTCTAGGATTGAAAATAACAAACTTGTATCACGATAACCTCATTACTGACTGCATGTTTGTCATCATTTTCATTTCTAGCCATGGGCAAATCGGACTGCACAGGACGATTTCTGCACAGAAACTACTGAACTCCACAGGCCCAGAACACACCAGCCTCACAACTCCTCACAACTCCCCAGCCTTAATGTAAGGCCCATCTGCAGGCTAAATCTACGACCCACTAAAGTGGTCCAGACTAATCATGTATGGCCAATCAGTGTAAACTTTGTACTAACTACGGCTTGATCTAGTGTCAACATTATACCTTATTGATATTGTATATCAATGAAATACAATGGAAGGCACATAATAATCCAATGAGTATAATAAAATATACCATGTTCTATTCTCAATATCCCTACTGCCCTAAAGGTGTGTAGGCAGGGCAAGGAGAACACCGATTCAACCCAGAAGAAGAGGAAAAAGAAGAGGCTAAATGAGAAGGGAACCCAGGTTGAACTAGGCATGCGGGAGGATATCCATAACCTTGACCTCGCCCATTGGAGATTGGCTAGAGAGACATGGAGAACTGAGCGAGGAAACATAAGGGAGATTAAGGCGCTGTATGGAGAAATATTTAGGCTGCACCAACTCTTGGAGGAGGTAACAAGAGCAGTTTTCTTTAATCAGACTTTCATATAAGTAGATATACTGTAGTTGCTTTAGATGTTCCCAATCCTGATACACAGAAATGAGATCTAAATAGATAGAATAGTTGAATAAGAAGGCAAGTTAAAAACTGAACACTGGAAGTATTCAGAGGAAGGTCTGCATTCTGCACTGGTAGTATTCTCAGGAAGGTCTGCATTCTGCACTGGTAGTATTCTTAAGAAGGTCTGCATTCTGCAATGGTAGTGTTCTTAGGAAGGTCTGCATTCTTAGACAAAAGTTGAAAAAGAATGGAAGAATTTCTGAATTGGAATGATTCCAAAAGTTCATTTTCCTAATAGGCTAATATACAGTAATAAAACATGTTTTCTCTATGATATTTATTACCCATACACATGTAAATGTTTTTAGATAGTAATATCAATGACCATCAAGCTATTAAGTAATAAAAATGTGTCTGTCATCATACAGATTGGGGTGGATAAAGGGGTGATCAAGCAGCGCTCCACCTCCTCCATTCTTTGTCCCGTCTCCCCGACACTGCCAGCTTTCCCCTGGTACAACCTCCACAGGTACCTCGCCAACAGCCAATCGGAGCCTGACCAGCATGCTGCCGGCACCCAGAAGGACCCATCTAAGAAACACTCAATCTTTCCACCTCTGGACACACAGAGCTGCACCTCCCCTGATAAATGGCCTCATTCTCAGTCCAAGAAGTCACACCCACACGCTTCACACCGATTTGCTGTCCCATCCCACCCCCTGGCTTCCGGCCCTCCTGCCCGGATGAGACAGACCCATCCGCATGTCCACCCCAGATCCTCATTGACTGGCCAGGCAAAGGTCAAGGAAGAGGTCTATAGGCCAGAAATTACATCGTCTGAGGAAATGTCTGAGGAAGTTCAACGGAGAGGCGCAGAAATTGCGAATATGTATAAAGCACAGCTGAAAGAGAGGATGGCCCAAAAGAGAAAGGAAGAGATTCTGAAGAAAAGGGTAAACAACGATGACAAGAACGATGACACTGAGGCCTCCTGCTCCTCTGCAGTAGAACAATCCAATACCCCTGCCACAGCCCCCGAGCGCCCGGCCAGCCCAGACGATACGCCAGTGGCCGCCCGAGAGGACACTCAGGGGGAAACCCAGCAGGACCTGGCAGACGTTGTGAATGTGCTCAAGAGGCAATCATCTGATCTATACCTGCCTGACGACGTTTGTGAGGAGTCACTCACATGGAAGTCCATTTACGAGGAGCTGTGCCCGCTCGCTCACAGGGTGAACACAGAAGCTGACTACATCAAGGCGCTCCGCGTCATCACTGAGAAGGCTGTGACTCCCTCGTGCTCGTCTGAGGATGATGTGTCTCAGAGTGTGAGTGAGGTCACAAGTCAGGAGGGGAGTAGTGAAAGTGAGGAGAGCATGAGTGGACAACAGCAGAGATGTTTACACGGGGAACCTTATGGTGAGAGGGACAGGAAGGAGATTGATAGTGGTAAAATGGAAGGCAGATATGCAACCGCCAATGCATTGTCTATGATGGCAAGCCGAGGGAAAGAAGAACTTAATGCCATGAGCTACGCAGACAGGATCAAATATTTCAAGGACGAGGCTAAGAGAAATGAAGAGATGATGAAGATTGAAAGGAGGAAGGAAAAAGCCAGGGACGAAGAGCTCAAAAAGTGGGAAAAGAGACAGAAGAAATTGAAGAAATTGAATGAGGAGGAAAGGAAAAGGACAGAAAATATGGAAAAAAACAAGTTAGAGGAGCAGAGGAAAAGGGAGAAGGCAGAGATGAAACTAAAGATCGAACATGAGAAAAAGAGACAAGAGCAAGAGAAAAAAAGAGAGAAAAAAGAAAGAAACAAGCAGGAGATGCAACAGAAGGCCCGTGCAAAAGAAGAGAAAAAGAGGGCAGAGGAAGAGAAAAAGATGGAGAAAAAGAGGGCAGAGATGTTGAAAAAGATTGAGAAACAGAGGATGGAGGAGGAGAGGAACAGGGAAAAGGAGAGAATGAAGGTGTTGGAGATGCAGCATCAGGCACGAGAGAAAGAAGAGAAGAGGAGGAAAGAGGAACAGAAAAGGAGATTGAAGATACAGCAGGAACAAGAGAAGGAGGAACAGAAAAGGCAGACAAGGATACGGGACGAGGATAAGAAGAGAGCAGAGCTTCAAAGAATAAAAGATCACGAGGCCAGGTTCAAGATGGAGATGGAGAAACTGTATGAGAGAGAAGAGAGGAATGCACAGATTGAAAGAGAAAAGAGGCGTGCGCTGTGTCAGAAAAAAGGGCAGACACAGAGAGCAAAACAGGTGGTGGCATACGAGGTCACAGCGTCTACATCTGACGCCTCTGTGCGGAGGGAAGAGAGGGAGCAGCGTCCAGAGACCGCTCACGCAGTCTGCGAAGAGGAGAACAAGGAAGAAGCAGAAGAAAGCGGCGGACGAGGTATTGACAACTTTTGAGTAGATGACAAAAGAAAATATTTACAATAAAAATGAATTGCAAGCATCAGCCTTTTCTGTTTGATTGTGATCAGTGCAGTAGTAATAAGATTGGTGTAAACCCAATGAATATTCTGGCAGTAGTGTTCAGTTGGTATAAAATAGTGTGATAAGAAATGATCAACATCTTATGAAAACAATATGGAAATAGAAATATCAAAAGAAGTGTTGCATTTACTTAGTAATAGCTATTTCTCCCTCATAGAGAATGGTGTCCTTGTTGTGATCAGTCCATCGACAAATGCATGTATGCGCGCACACACACCCACAGAGAGTTAGTCATGATTTCCCTGAGTCATCAGACTCTGGTGAAGGTTTCTTTGCATCTTGAGCAGTCTGTGTTGTATCCTTGCCGGACTCATCTATAACAATCTCGAAGGCCGCCTCTTCTTCTACCCTCTTCACTTTCTCCCCTTTCGCTGCAAGGATTTCCTCAATGTTCCTGTAGGGAAAAAAACATGAATAATAAATAAAAATAGTCAGGAATAATACTCGTCTTAAGGAGGCTACACACTTCATGCAAACAGAGCGAAGGAGCATCGTATATAGTTTGTTCCAAAACTCAAGTACCTACAACTGTGTGAGAAAATGATGCTGCATTTGAGTGAAGTGTGTAGGGCCCTTTAGTCCACACAAACGTTACAGCCTATTAATACGGGATTCACTTATGACTGCAGTTCAATTTCTCTTCTGTGCAAATCACTATCAATAGGGATAATACATATCCTTGTGGCCAAAAGTTCTGAGAATGACACAAATATTAATTTCGACAAAGTTTGCTGCTTCAGTGTCTTTAGATATTTTTGTCAGATGTTACTATGGAATACTGAAGTATAATTACGAGCATTTCATAAGTGTCAAAGACTTTTATTGACAATTACATGAAGTTGATGCAAAAAGTCAATAGTGGCAGTGTTGACCCTTCTTTTCAAGACCTCTGCAATCTGCCCTGGCATGCTGTCAATTAACTTCTGGGCCACATCCTGGCTGATGGCAGCCCATTCTCTCATAATCAATGCTTGGAGTTTGTCAGAATTTGTGGGGTTTTGTTTGTCCACCCGCCTCTTGAGGATTGACCACAAGTTCTCAACGGGATTAAGGTCTGGGGAGTTTCCTGGCCATGGACCCAAAATATCGATGTTTTGTTCCCCGAGCCACTTAGTTATCACTTTTGCCTTGTGGCAAGGTGGTCCATTATGCTGGAAAAGGTATTGTTCGTCAGCAAACTGTTCCTGGATGGTTGGGAGAAGTTGCTCTCGAAGGATGTGTTGGTACCATTCTTTATTCATGGCTGTGCTCTTAGGCAAAATTGTGAGTGAGCCCACTCCCTTGGCTGAGAAGCAACCCCACACATGAATGGTCTCAGGATGCTTTAGTGTTGGCATGACACAGGACTGATGGTAGCGCTCACCTTGTCTTCTCCGGACAAGCTTTTTTCCGTATTCCCCAAACAATCGGAAAGGGGATTCATCAGAGAAAATGACTTTACCCCAGTCCTCAGCAGTCCAATCCCTGTACCTTTTGCAGAATATTAGTCTGTCCCTGATGTTTTTCCTGGAGAGAAGTGGCTTCTTTGCTGCCCTTCTTGACACCAGGCCATCCTCCAAAAGTCTTCGCCTCACTGTTCGTGCAGATGCACTCACACCTGCCTGCTGCCTTTCCTGAGCAAGCTCTGCACTGGTGGTGCAGCTGAATCAACTTTAGGAGACGGTCCTGGCGCTTGCTGGACTTTCTTGGGCGCCCTGAAGCCTTCTTCACAACAATTGAACCGCTCTCCTTGAAGTTCTTGATGATCCGATAAATGGTTGATTTAGGTGCAATCTTACTGGCAGCAATATCCTTGCCTGTGAAGCCCTTTTTGTGCAAAGCAATGATGACGGCACGTGTTTCCTTGCAGGTAACCATGGTCGACAGAGGAAGAACAATGATTCCAAGCACCACCCTCCTTTTGAAGCTTCCAGTCTGTTATTCGAACTCAATCAGCACAACAGAGTGATCTCCAGCCTTGTCCTCGTCAACACTCACACCTGTGTTAACGTGAAAATTACTGACATGTCAGCTGGTCCTTTTGTGGCAGGGCTGAAATGCAGTGGAAATGTTTTTGGGGGATTCAGTTCATTTCCATGGCAAAGAGGGACTTTGCAATTCATCTGATCACTCTTCATAACATTCTGGAGTATATGCAAATTGCCATCATACAAACTGAGGCAGCAGACTTTGTGAAAATTTATATTTGTGTCATTCTCAAAACCTTTGGCCACGACTGTAGAATGCATGCATGTAAAATGTTCAGACCAACATTAACTTGGCCACCAACCTCTTTCCCTTCAGATCAGAGAACCAACCCAAGTTGTCAGCAATAATGTGGTGTTTTTCACATCCTGGGCAGGTCACTAGGACACCTTTATGATAGGCTACCTTAGATATCCTCTTCGTTGACCTGGTTGAGCACACCTGCATACAGATCATTTACAGTCAAATAATGATACAGTTTATTAGAAGAGTCAGGGTGAATCTGAACTTTATACACTATCCATATAATCGTAGTCATTATTATCTAAAAGGCTAAACTGATCTTTTCAGTTTGCTGCAGCAGGAGACAGAAACAAGCTGCAAATAAACACTCAACCTGGACAGTTTTATCGCAATCTCTTCATTCAAAGATTCAATCATGGACACTCTTACTGACAGTCGTGGCTGCTTTGCGTGATGTATTGTTATTGTGATGTGTGTTTTGTCCTATATTTATTTATATATATATATTGTAACGACCCTGGGTTTATAAGCGCGGAAATCGACTCTGCCGGACGAGCGTGCTGGACGATAGCGTGCTGCACTTCGGGTTAGAAGGTCGAGGGTTCGAGACCTGCTCCCTGCCTGTTTCATTACAATATATATATAAATATAGGACAAAACACACATCACAATAACGACAACCATACATGTACATATATATATGTAGCGGGTCTCTTATGTACCACAGGAGAACCAAGAAATGAAGAGCGACACCACGGCTCTCTTTTAGGCTTTTATGTTGATCTGCAATAGTATTGTGAAAAGACAGGACAGGAACACATCAGTCTCCAATGCACCATCTGACAAGTTGTTCTTTCTCTCTGTGTTTTCTCAGACTCACACAATCACACTCATACATAAAGCCATAATGTATACTATAAAATAATAACCAGTCCTTAATACAAAGAATGTATCATCTTAATTCTTAGACAATAGAACCATACCTGCAATAGTATTGTGAAAAGACAGGACAGGAACACATCAGTCTCCAATGCACCATCTGACAAGTTGTTCTTTCTCTCTGTGTTTTCTCGGACTCACACAATCACACTCATACATAAAGCCATAATGTATACTATAAAATAATAACCAGTCCTTAATACAAAGAATGTATCATCTTAATTCTTAGACAATAGAACCATACCTGCAATAGTATTGTGAAAAGACAGGACAGGAACACATCAGTCTCCAATGCACCATCTGACAAGTTGTTCTACACAGGAGCATGAAGAAAGGTAAAACACATATCCTGTCTCACATCCCCAATGCGTTGCTTGGTGCTTTCAGTGTTGACAGTACCAAAATACAACAACTCATGTACAAAAACACTGCAACATAAACAAGTTACAACGTGTGAAATCGCCTCTATTCCATTCATACCGTAAAGGACCAAACTACATCTCCCATAATGCAACGCCAGCACCAGCCGGCAGCTCATCTAACCGTCTGCATCACAGAAAGGCATGCTAGCTAGCAACAGCAGCACTTTCAGCACTCTGTCAACTATATTAATAACAACAATAAAACTCTGAAAGTTACATGTTTCAATAGTCTCACACTCCCTTATAACAATATATACAGCATTAACCTTGGGATGTTTTATTTATTTCACGTTATGGACTTCTAACAAAGGAGTAATCAGCAACACAAACCTTTGTCTCACTGTTTTCTCGGACTGAGGAGAACGGGAGCTACGGGTAGTACCAGGGTGTTAGTAGGTGACACAAACACCCAGATGAAATAAAATACATGTAATGAAACAAAACCCGAAGATGTTAACATCATTCAGCTACTGTAGCTGCCTACCTAACATCAACAGGCAGCACCAGTAGCGCAACAATTAAAAATAGACACCAAAAGTAAAGTTCCTGGCGATCATAGCGATCTGACTCCCCCCTTCTGTCTAAACTTGGAATATTCCTGTTCGCGGGCTTTGGCCACTGACCCTAGGCTGTCATTGTAAATAAGAATTTGTTCTTAACTGACTTGCCTAGTTAAATAAAAGTTAAATACAAATAAAAATCCATCACACTCCTACTCTGAGATGTTTTGTGGATACACTGAGTACCAGTGTTTTGATCACCTCACCAACCAAATCTTGTGCCAAATCATGCTATGACTGTCACTGTAGATACATGATGTGAAAAAGAACTGATCTTCCATTTAAAATCTCATCCATTACCTTGCATGTGTAAACCAAGTGGTAATGCTTTGACTGAATCTTCCCAATGGAATCGCTGCAGACGTGATTTATGGTAGAGAAGGTACATCTAGAGGTCTAGAGGTACATCTCTTCGATACTGCCTGAAAGCAATTGGCTAAATCGGACCACTGCTGTGTCTTGACTGTGAAGAGGACCATTGACTGGTCCCTGATGCAAGTGGTTGTACGTGCAGTAGTCTTGTCCTTGATAACTGAGTCCATGATCTCGACAAAGTATAACTTCTATGCCAGTGGCAAAATATACGATTTGTAACCCGAATTGTATTCTGTTGAAACATTGACGAAAATTGCTACAAAAAGATTTTAAATTCGGTACCGTCAAGCGTCTGTTGTCCTCAACAGTCGCAATCTAATAACGTGTAAGAAAATGGTTGATTAGTTTTGAATAGAAGCCAATCGTTTGTTTCCATTTTAGTGACGGATCTCGCGTTACATCAATGAGAAACCACAATTTGAAGAAGGCGGGTCACGTGAACCAATTAAATAATCGCAAACATTACCGCTTTAGTTTAGCTAGCGACATTTTTGAATGTTTATATGACTGTTTATATGCATTGGTAGCAGATAATAAACAAAAAAGAGCGACGAAGCTGTCTTTGAAACAATCGAAGAGGTCAATAAGCATATCTCACACGTCGAAGAGTCAACCTGTGTGAAATATATTTCTTACCGTGTGGACAAGCGATTCAATGACCAAGGTAAACTAGCTATGGACGTTAGCCAAAGAGTGTGCTGCCTGTAGGAAACGTGCATTGATCAAGCTGCAGACAGTGCAAACAATCACCAGAGTGACATGGCTATCTTTCAGCAGTTCCATACTATAATGACCTGACTAGATCATAAAGGAACAATTGTTCAGACAGAGGGTTGAGTTTACGAATTGACGGTTTATTAACCCAACTTTACACAGGCTACTGTTTGGCCGTAGCCCACGCCAAATAAACGAAAGATACCCCACAAGCCAACCGTGACCTTCTCTTGTGAAGCCCAGACGTAAGAGAGAGAACAATGGCTAAACCTGGTCTTAACTTCCAATGCTCCATCCCCCTGCCCAACCCCCCTCCACGCCACTCCGCCAACCACCAGGATGCCCGGCATCAGAACATTCCAGGCATCCCCGTGATTGGCAGATAGCAGGTTGATTGGCATGTCGGACCCCGCGAAAACTGGTAAGTACAACACAACGCACTAATAGCCTACCACATAACACACCGCTGTCTGTGCGGGTCGCTACACAGCCCCCCCACCACAAAGTCCCTCGTCCCCGAGGGAACAAACAAAGTCTCTGAAGCGACCCGGAGATCTCCTTTGCCTGCCTGGCCGTGATGGTCGTGGAGTGTCCAGATGTGAAACGGGGCTCCATCCGTGGCAGGGGGCTGCCCCTCTGAGACCCAGGGGATGAAGGAAGGGATATGGGGGACAAGGAAGCGGGAACAGGGAATACAGTCCGTGGCTCCGGGGAACCACGCAGTGACACAGGGAGGGAGACAGGGGGAGTGGGCTGTCTGGAGCCTTGTCTGCGGCACCTGGGGGTGGGTGCCTGGAGAATGTCATTGCCAGAGAGGGGAATTGTGGAGGTCCCTGGGGTTTGGGGAGCAGAGGCCCCTCTGTATGGGGCTAACCTGTCCCGGTGCAGTGCCACCTTTCTCCCCCTGGGAGGAAGCTGCACACGGTAAACAACCTCCCCTACCCTCTCCAGGATGCTGCAGGGTCCCACCCAGTGACTGTCCAACTTGGGGCATCTGCCTTTTTTCCTTAGGGGGCTGTAGACCCAGAGACCCCAGCCACAAAGTGCCTTCCCCGGGTGTGCACGTCATAGTTCCTTTTCTGCCTCACACCTGCATTCACCAGCTGCTCTCTGGCGAAGGTGTGGGCTGTCTCCAGGCGGTCCTGGAGTCTCCGGGCATACTCCGGCCCCGGGGGAACATGAGGGCTATCCAGGGGCCGACCAAACGCCATCTCCGCAGGGGTGCGGATCTCTCTCCTCAGCATGAGGAGGGCAGGCGTGCAGGAGGTGGAGTCTTGGACGGCGGAGCGGCATGCCATGAGGACCATAGGCAGGTGCTTGTCCCAGTCACAATGGTGTTTGGCAGAGACGATGGCCAGCTGCTGTCCAAGCGTTTTGTTGAAGCGCTCCACAAGGCCATCACTTGGATGGAGAGGATGGAGAGGAGTAGTGCGGGTTTTGTGCATACCCAGCCTCGCACACATGGTGGTAAACACACAGGACTCAAAGTTTCTGCCTTGATGGCTGTGGATGGACACTGCAGCTCCAAACCTGCTGAACATCCTCGCCGTCAGGGCGTTGACGATGGTCTCTGACTCCTGGTCAGGCAGAGCATAGGCCTCGGGCCATTTTGTGAAATAGTCCATGGCCGTGAGCACCCAGCGGTTTCCACTGTCTGTGGTGGGGAACGGCCCAACTACATCCACTCCCACCCTCTCCATGGGAGCCCCCACTGGGAACTGTTGGAGCTGAGCATGAGAGCGGCCTGGGGGGCCCTTTCTCGCTGTGCAGTTATCACAGCGGCGGCAAAAGTCTTCCACATCCCTCTTGTGCTGCCCCCAGTAAAAGCCCTGACGGAGGCAGCGCAGTGTTTTTGTGACCCCAAAGTGTCCAGTCCCCACCCCCCCATGAGTACTCTGGAGCACAGCCTCCCGCAATGCTTTTGGAACCACCACCTGCCACCTCTCCTCTCCCGTAGCTGACTCCTTCCATGCCCGCTGTAGCACGCCATCAGTCAGCCGCAGTCGCTCAAACTTTGACCACTACCATTTGGTCTCGAGTAAGAGCGCTGTCACCTCTTCCCAAGGTGGCCTCACCTGCGCCTCTACCCACACTAGCACTGGCTGTAGGTCTGTGTCCCGTCCCTGCTGCTGCCCCCATTCAGCCAAGTCGACAGTTTGCAGCTCACAGCAGACAGGCCCGCTCGCCCGACACACTGTGGCACAGACCCCCTCCTCTGCACACAGCTCTCTCTCCCGTCCCTCTCTCCGCTCACAGTGGCGGCAGCCGTCTACAGTGCAGGGCGTTGGAGTGGCGTGCCCCTGCCCTGTGCACCACTGTAAAGTCATACGGCTGAAGCTCCTCCAACCAGCGTGCCACCTGCCCCTCTGGCTCTCTGAAAGACATGAGCCACTGGAGAGCAGAGTGGTCAGTCCTTACAGTAAAGGGCAGGCCACCCAGGTAGTACTTGAAGTGTTTTACGGAAGCCGCAACAGCCAAGAACTCCCGCCGGGTGACACAGTAGCGGCGCTCATGTTTGTCAAATGTTTTGCTGAAGTACGCCACCACTCTCTCCCCCTCTGGCCCCACCTGGGCCAGCACCCCACTGTTAAAGGAATTTAATTCCTATGTTTATCAACCAATTCAATTAAAACACTTTGCCCATACATAAGAATTTGTAAGATACTTATGAGCATAAAATGGACAGAAACCAGTCTTAAAATCAATCAATCAATAGCGTTTATTCTCGAGAGTACTGATCATAATACATTTTACATCAGGTTATATAATAAAGATGATGTCATAGGTTTTAATGTCCATCCTCCTCTCGGATACAATGGCAGTATAGTTAGCGTTCTCATTACTGTCTGCCACCTGTTAAACTATCTGCAACCAACCCAAGGTCTTTCCCCTCCCTGGGTAGATACATCATTCAAGCCTGTCTGAAGATAAACCCATTCTTTCTAACAAGGAACATATTACATTCAGCATTATGATTATAATAAGTTTCATTCATACAGTAACATCTAAGTCAAATGTATACATATTTTAGTCATTTATTCATAAAAATCCCATAACACCCACCCATGCCCACATTGCTCGCGTCTGTGTCCAGGATAAAGGGCAAGGTGAGGTCAGGGGGGGCGAGCACGGGGGCCTCGATCAGTGCACGTTTGAGGGTGTTGAAGGCCTCCTCACACTCCACTGTCCAAGTGAAAGCCTTGTCATTCGGCAGCAGGCGGTTCAGGGGAGCAGCGACGCCTGAGAAGCCCTGTACAAACCTCCTGTAATACGAGGCCAGGCCCAGGAAGCTCTTCAGCTGACGCTGGTCGGTGGGGGTTGGCCAGTCTCGGACAGCCCCCACCATGTCCTCCATGGTGCTGATCCCCTCCTTCCCCACTCGGTGGCCCAAGAAGGACACCGCTCTCCTCATGAAGTGGCACTTCTCGGTGTGGAGCTTCAGACCTGCGGCAGCCACCCGCTCCAGCACATGCCGTTGCGCCACCAGGGCTGACTGGAAGGAGCTGCCATGGGCCAGGATGTCATCAAGGTACACCAGACACTGCTGTCGGGGGATGCCATCCAGCACCCTGTCAATCAAACGCTCAAAAGTAGCTGGAGCGTTGCACAGGCCGAAGCACAGGACCTTGAACTGCCAGTGTCCTCTGTTAGTGGAGAACCCAGTTTTGGCTCTGGCCTCTGGGGAGAGGGGCACCTGCCAGTAGCAACTGCTGAGGTCTAGTGAGGAGAACCAGGAGGACCCCCTAACCAGGTCCAGCGACTCATCGATACGTGGTATGGGGTATGAGTCCTTCCTGGTTACCTCATTCAGCCGCCTGTAGTCCGCACAACCTCAGCTTGCCCCCCTTCTTCGGAACCATGATGACTGGTGCCGCCCAGGGGCTGTCTGAGGGCTCGATGAAGTCCGCCCGCTGCATCTCCATGAGTCTCTGCTGCTTTAACTGTTGGAGTAAAGGGTATGTTGGGTTGAGTGAATGTGACATTAGGGGGGGGCATGGTGACTGCCGGCCCTCCCTGGAAGCTCAGTGTGCCCCCATTTAGGTCTAACTGGCAGCCTGTGCTCCTAAGAAAGTCCAACCCCAGTATGCAAGGGTCCTGCACAGCCGCCACCCACACAGGATGACGCACAGACCTGCCCCCTACTGTCAGAGTCATTATTCCCTTCCCTTTCATGGGTGCCAGCTCACCTGTGACTGTGCGGAGCTGCACAGTTGTGGGCTCACACTGAGTCCAACCTGGCACAATATCTGGCCTCACCAGGGTTACTGTGGACCCAGTGTCCACCAGGGCAGAGCAGGGCACCCCCTCCACAGTGACAGGGACATGACAAAAGTCCACAACACAGGTCCGGCCCACCACAACAACAGGCTCCATCCGCTTGCCCTCGTCTGCTTCTGGGGGAAGTGGAGCCTTGCTTCCACCATCTGTGCCGGTGGGCTCCTCCTGAAGAAGATGGTGGTTGGGATAGAAAGCCAGGGGTCCGCACTACCCGGTCTATGTGGACCCCGAGCCGTTTCCCTGAGCTCTGGGGGACATGGGGCAATCCCGGCGCAGATGGCCTGGCTGGCCACAACCCCAGCAGACCCTGGGACCAGGGCGTGTGTTTCGTGCCGCCTGTAGCGACACAGCACAAATGAGTTCTGTCATTTCAGCCACTCATGCAGGCTTTTCCGGCTCCGGGCTGCTCTGCCCCCCAGCTCGCACAGAGGGTCTGTCTCCCTGCACCCCCACCAAAGCCCCAGCTGAAGCCCCAGCCCACACCAGCTCCCTCTCCAAAGCCATCTCCAAGGCTATCTGCAATGACTCAAGATGAGCCAGCTAGGTCTGTATGCGCCGCTCCGTAGGAGAGAGCGCCTGTATGAACTGGTCCCGTGCTAGCTCGCTCTGCACGGAGGGGGGCATGTGAGCATGTGCCCGCCGAGAGAGGCTCTCAATGTCAATAGCTAGCACCCGTAGAGGCTCTCCAGGCTGCCTGCATCTATTACTCAGTTTCGGAGCACAGTAGCCCGGGCTGTACACACTGTCCATAGCGCCTCCTCAGTGCTCCCACTAAAGCACCATAATCACGTCTGTCCTCGGGGCTAATCAATATCAAACAGGCCAGAGCTTCATCAGTGAGGCATAAAGCCAACTGCAGTGCCCTATCTTCATTCGACCACCCCCTAAAATGAGCTAACAGTTCAAACTGAGCATGAAAAGCTTCCCAATCCGCCTTACCGGAATACTTCTGGGTCTTAACAGATACGGACGCAGCCGGGAACTGGGCGCCGCCATGTTTGTTTACATCCTGAGCCCCAGATTCCTCGTCCCGCCGGGTTGACGTCACCCCTTCGGTCCGCCAACCAGAATCCACGCGAAGCACAGTTGACGAAGGACTCATGCCGGCTTCAGCCGCCATCACTCTAACGTCCTCCCTCAAGCGGCCTCTGGGCTCCGATGCCCTGGCGATCTCCTCAGCCAGCTCCTCCGACGCCCATGCATACGCACCTCCTTGGCCATAATTGTCCCCTACCTCCACCTTCACTTTCGGGTTTCCTCAAAGCATTTTCAACCCCCGTTCTCACCTACGGTAGATAGCCATAGAAGTCCGTTAGCTAGCTGGCTAACTTTTATCAACGTTTTTACTTCTGACACCAATGTAATGACCTGACTAGATCATAAAGGAACAATTGCCCAGACAGAGGGTTGAGTTTACGAATTGACGGTTTATTAACCCAACTTTACACAGGCTACTGTTTGGCCGTAGCCCACGCCAAATAAACGAAAGATACCCCACAAGCCAACCGTGACCTTCTCTTGTGAAGCCCAGACGTAAGAGAGAGAACAATGGCTAAACCTGGTCTTAACTTCCAATGCTCCATCCCCCTTCCCAACCCCCCTCCACGCCACTCCGCCAACCACCAGGATGCCCGGCATCAGAACATTCCAAGCATCCCCGTGATTGGCAGATAGCAGGTTGATTGGCATGTCGGACCCCGCGAACACTGGCAAGTACAACACAACGCACTAATAGCCTACCACATAACATACCGCTGTCTGTGCAGGTCGCTACAATACTATTTAGCTACCTACATTGATTGATTAATATTCTTATGTAGTGATGTAACCTCCACAAACTACTGGTGTATTCATTAGTCGGATTCCGTTGCAAACGTTTTTGTGTTGCAGTTTGCAACGGAAACAGTTTACTCCAAACATAAAACGCTTTGCAAGGACACATTCAGGTAAGTCCCTCCCCGTTTTTATTTATTTTATTTATTTCACCTTTATTTAACCAGGTAGGCAAATTGAGAACACGTTCTCATTTACAATTGCGACCTGGCCAAGATAAAGCAAAGCAGTTCGACACATACAACAACACATAGTTACACATGGAGTAAAACAAACATACAGTCAATAATACAGTGAAAAATAAGTCTATATACAATATGAGCAAGTGAGGTGAGATAAGGGAGGTGAAGGCAAACAAAATATATATATAAATAAATAAAAATATAAAAAGGCCATGGTGGCGAAGTAAATACAATATAGCAAGTAAAAAAAAAAAAGTAGAGTAGAGATAGTAGAGATAGAAATAATGGGGTGCAAAGGAGCAAAATAAATAAATAAATACAGTAGGTAAAGAGGTAGTTGTTTGGGCTAAATGATAGATGGGCTATGTACAGGTGCAGTAATCTATGAGCTGCTCTGACAGCTGGTGCTTAAAGCTAGTGAGGGAGATAAGTGTTTCCAGTTTCAGAGATTTTTGTAGTTCGTTCCAGTCATTGGCAGCAGAGAACTGGAAGGAGAGGCGGCCAAAGGAAGAATTGGTTTTGGGGGTGACCAGAGAGATATACCTGCTGGAGCGCGTGCTACAGGTAGGTGCTGCTATGGTGACCAGCGAGCTGAGATAAGGGGGACTTTACCTAGCAGGGTCTTGTAGATGACCTGGAGCCAGTGGGTTTGGCGACGAGTATGAAGCGAGGGCCAGCCAACGAGAGTGTACAGGTCGCAGTGGTGGGTAGTATATGGGGCTTTGGTGACAAAACGGATGGCACTGTGATAGACTGCATCCAATTTATTGAGTAGGGTTTTGGAGGCTATTTTGTAAATGACATCACCGAAGTCGAGGATTGGTAGGATGGTCAGTTTTACAAGGGTATGTTTGGCAGCATGAGTGAAGGATGCTTTGTTGCGGAATAGGAAGCCAATTCTAGATTTAACTTTGGATTGGAGATGTTTGATGTGAGTCTGGAAGGAGAGTTTACAGTCTAACCAGACACCTAGGTATTTGTAGTTGTCCACATATTCTAAGTCAGAGCCGTCCAGAGTAGTGATGTTGGACAGGCGGGCAGGTGCAGGCAGCGATCGGTTGAAGAGCATGCATTTAGTTTTACTTGTATTTAAGAGCAAATGGAGGCCACGGAAGGAGAGTTGTATGGCATTGAAGCTCGCCTGGAGGGTTGTTAACACAGTGTCAAAAGAAGGGCCAGAAGTATACAGAATAGTGTCGTCTGCGTAGAGATGGATCAGAGAATCACCAGCAGCAAGAGCGACATCATTGATGTATACAGAGAAGAGAGTCGGTCCAAGAATTGAACCCTGTGGCACCCCCATAGAGACTGCCAGAGGCCCGGACAACAGACCCTCCGATTTGACACACTGAACTCGATCAGAGAAGTAGTTGGTGAACCAGGCGAGGCAATCATTAGAGAAACCAAGGCTGTCGAGTCTGCCGATGAGGATGTGGTGATTGACAGAGTCAAAAGCCTTGGCCAGGTCAATGAATACGGCTGCACAGTATTGTTTCCTATCGATGGCGGTTAAGATATCGTTTATGACCTTGAGCGTGGCTGAGGTGCACCCATGACCAGCTCTGAAACCAGATTGCATAGCGGAGAAGGTATGGTGGGATTCGAAATGGTCGGTAATCTGTTTGTTGACTTGGCTTTCGAAGACCTTAGAAAGGCAGGGTAGGATAGATATAGGTCTGTAGCTGTTAGGGTCAAGAGTGTCCCCCCCTTTGAAGAGGGGGATAACCGCAGCTGCTTTCCAATCTTTGGGAATCTCAGACGACACGAAAGAGAGGTTGAAAAGGCTAGTAATAGGGGTGGCAACAATTTCAGCAGATAGTTTTAGAAAGAAAGGGTCCAGATTATCTAGCCCGGCTGATTTGTAAGGGTCCAGATTTTGCAGCTCTTTCAGAACATCAGCTGACTGTATTTGGGAGAAAGAGAAATGGGGAAGGCTTGGGCGAGTAGCAGAGGGGAGGGCAGTGCTGTTGACCGGGGTAGGGGTAGCCAGGTGGTAAGCATGGCCAGCCGTAGAAAAATGCTTATTGAAATTCTCAATTATAGTGGATTTGTCGGTGGTGACAGTGTTTCCTATCTTCAGAGCAGTTGGAAGCTGGGAGGAGGTGTTCTTATTCTCCATGGACTTTACAGTGTCCCAGAACTTTTTTGAATTTGTGTTGCAGGAAGCAAATTTCTGCTTGAAAAAGCTAGCCTTGGCTTTTCTAACTGCCTGTGTATACTGGTTTCTAGCTTCCCTGAAAAGTTGCATATCACGGGGGCTGTTCGATGCTAATGCAGAACGCCATAGGATGTTTTTCTGTTGGCTAAGGGCAGTCAGGTCAGGAGAGAACCAAGGGCTATATCTGTTCCTGGTTATCTGTTCCTGGTTTTAAGTGTTCCATGTAGCTACAGATTGTTACACCAGATAATGTGATCTAACAAAATATTTTTGGTAACCATTACTGGGAGTTACAGGTTAGATACCGTTTGGTGTAGCACAGAGAATTTCCCACCAACCTTATATTGGCAATGCTGTCTTCATCCTTAAGTCTTTGGTTAGATCACATTATCAGGTGTAACAATCTGTAGCTAGGATGTATTTTGCATCTAAACCTGAATCGAATTCATTAGGGCACACTATGGAAAAGCGTTAAAAAGCATTGTGCAACTGAAAACGTAAAGGAGCTTTTCTTATTGGAGTAGAGGTTGTCCCTCCCTATTTCATTACATGTTCTTCCATATGGTGCCTAATGAATACGACCCTGGTTCCATCAATGCTTCTAGGTGGTTGACCAATCTCAACAACCACAACCAATCTCAACAATTCCATTCTTACCTACCACTAATTTTCTCCAAAATCCTCAAAAAGTTCTACAGCTGCACCATTGAGAGCATCCTGACTGGCTGCATCACAGCTTGGTATGGCATCAGCTTTGTATCCGCAAGGCGCTACAGAGGGTAGTGCGTACGGCCCAGTACATCACTGGAGCAGTGCTACCTGCCATCCAGGACTTCTATACCAGACGGTGTCAAAAGAAGCCCCTAAAATGATCAGACTCCAGCCACCCATGCCATAGACTGTTCTCTATGCTACAGCACGGCAAGCGGTACCAATGCAACAAGTCTTGAACCAACAGGACTTTGAACCGCGTCTACCCCCAAGCCTTAAAACTGCTAAATAGTTAATCAAATAGCTACCCAGACTATCTGCATTGACCCTTTTTGCACTAACTCTTTTGACTCATCACATACGCTGCCGCTACTGTTTATTATCTATCCTGTTGCCTAGTCACTTTACCCCTACCTATATGTACATATCTACCTCAATAACCTCGTACCCTTGCACACACGGTTGAGGAGGGTTATGTCTATTTCCATCAAACAAGCTCTCCAGACAGACCCAGCCTCGGTGCAGTGGAAGATACAGTATTTCCTCAAAATAACCAGTGTCACTGACCACAAGGGCCATCCTATTGGAAAGGTATTACTATGTTATTACTATACTATGACCATGGGATCTATTGCATTGGACTCTCTTTAGGCTACATAACTAGTGTCTGTATGTCTGTTCGGTAGACAGATGTAATAAAACCTTGATCTCTTAAAATTCCCTGTGGAATACAAGTATCTGACCCTGTAACAGTGGTTAGGGGTAATTTCTCCCTACTTAACAAAAGCCACTCTCTCCTCGTTCCCTCAGGGTGCAGATCAGATGGACGACAGGGTCAAAGGTTACATCCGAGCGTTGGTGCAGCAGGGGGTGAGGAAGGTGAAGGAGGTAAAGAACCAGATGGTCCAGTACGTGTGGACGGAGCTGTTCCGAGACACGACCCCGCCGCCGCTGAGGCGCTTCTTCCCCACAGAGAAAACCATCCATGCCGTCATGGCTCAGGTCATCGCAGAGGAACACTACAGCAACATAGACCTGGTCAACCTGCTGGTGAGAAGGCTGTGCTGCGCTCCATCATTCCCACCTATTCATCAGATATTTGGATTGTCAGATATTCTTCTGAGATAAGGCCATTGGGGCTTGTGGTGGTAGCTGTATGTTTTCAATGCAATTTATGAACAGTTTGTATGCAGTTTGTATGCACCCTCTTTGAAACACTTGTTTAAAGGGGCATTTTACTGACTATTGTTTCATTAGTCTACTTTTTGATATAGTCCCAAAACATTCTGCATGTCAACATTCATGCTTTCAGTATATATTGCTTTCAGTCTCCTGATGCCCAAAATCAAGCAAGTGAATATGTTGGGTAAGGATAAACCGACAGTTGTGCTGAGCACATGAGGCATTGATACGTTATATTCTTCTAGAATCAATGAGTAAATATCAAGAATTGAAATGACAATTGAATAGTTTCCAAAATCCCAGTCTGTAGCTTTCAGTTTGGATGATTGTGTGTCAGTGCCTGTTTCTGTGCATGATAGAAAGAGACTTGACAAGCCTTTATTATACAATTCAGGAACGCACATGCAGAGTTTTCCACGGATTCAAGAAAAATGAAAATTCATAACAGCTTTGTGGTACGTTATCCTTACATGGGAAGAGCAGAAAGCCACTGAAAATGTTGTCATCAGACCAGAGCCTGGAGTCTTTCCAGAGACTCCTTTCACCACCAACAAGGCTGTGTTTACTAATTGATCTTTTCACATCAGATCTTTTTCAGAACTGATCTGATTGGTCAAAAGACCAATTAGTGAAAAAAAGATCAGAACTGGGCTGCCTGTCTAAACGCAGCCAGAGTCACTAATTTGGATACATAGTGTCACGTTCCTGACCTGTTTTCCTTTGTCTTGTATTTATTTAGTTGGTCAGGGCGTGAGTTGGGTGGGTTTGTCTATGTGTGATTTTCTATGTTGGGATTTTGTGTTCGGCCTGGTATGATTCTCAATCAGAGGCAGCTGTCAATCGTTGTCCCTGATTGAGAATCATACTAAGGCACCCGGGGTTTCACGTGTGTTTGGTGGGTGTTTGTTTCCGTGTTTGTGTTTTTCACCACACGGTACTGTATCGGTTTTCTGCTCTTCGTTTATTTGTTTTTTGTATTTTCAGTGTTCAGTTTCGTTTTATTAAATCATCATGAGCACTAACCACTCCGCGTATTGGTCCGATCCTTCTCGCCTCTCCTCGTCCGAGGAGGAGGAATATGACTACCGTTACAGAAACACCCACCAAAAAAAGGATCAAGCAGAGTGGTAACAGACAGCAGCAGCAGCAGAGACCGAAGACACAGGACTCATGGACTTGGGAGGAGATCCTGGACGGCAAGGGACCCTGGGCTCAGCCAGGGGAATATCGCCGTCCCAAGGCGGAGTTGGAGGCAGCGAAGGCAGAGAGGCGCTGGTATGAGGAGGCAGCGCGGCGACGCGGTTGGGAGCCCGAGAGTCAGACCCAAAAATTTCTTGGGGGGGGGCACACGCGGAGTATGGCAAAGCCGGGTAGGAGACCTGATCCAACTCCCGGTGCTTACCGTGGAGTGAGAGGGCGTCGTACTGGTCAGACACCGTGTTATGCGGTGGAGCGCACGGTGTCCCCAGTACGCGTGCTTAGCCCAGTGCGGGCTATTCCACCTCGCCGCACTGGTAGGGCTAGGTTGGGCATCGAGTCGGGTGTCATGAAGCCGGCCCAACGCATCTGGCCTCCAGTGCGTCTCCTCGGGCCGGCGTACATGGCACCAGCCTTACAAAGGGTGTCCCCGGTTCGCCAGCATAGCCCAGTGCGGGCTATTCCACCTCGCCGCACTGGCAGGGCTACGGGGACCATTCAACCTGGTAAGGTTGGGCGGGCTCGGTGCTCAAGAGCGCGTGTCCTCCTTCACGGTCCGGTAATTCCGGTGCCACCTCCACGTACCAGTTCTCCGGTGGCAGCCCCCCGTACCAGGCTGTCTCTCCGGGTTCTCTCTCCAGTTGCTCTCATCTGCCCAGCGCTGTCTGAGCTGCCTGCCTGCCCAGCCCTGTCTGAGCTGCCTGCCTGCCCAGCGCTGTCTGAGCTGTCTGCCTGCCCAGCGCTGTCTGAGCTGCCCGTCTGTCCCGAGCCGTCAGAGCTGCCCGTCTGTCCCGAGCCGTCAGAGCTGCCCGTCTGTCCCGAGCCGTCAGAGCTGCCCGTCTGTCCCGAGCCGTCAGAGCTGCCCGTCTGTCCCGAGCCGCTAGAGCCGTCCGCCAGACAGGAGCAGTCAGTGCCGTCCGCCAGACAGGAGCAGTCAGTGCCGTCCGCCAGACAGGAGCAGCCAGTGCCGTCCGCCAGACAGGAGCAGCCAGTGCCGTCCGCCAGACAGGAGCAGCCAGTGCCGTCCGCCAGACAGGAGCAGCCAGTGCCGTCCGCCATCCAGGATCCGCCAGGGCCGCCAGCCATCCAGGATCCGCCAGGGCCGCCAGCCAGCCAGGATCCGCCAGAGCCAGCCAGCCAGGATCCGCCAGCCAGCCAGGAGCTGCCAGAACCATCTGTCAGTCCGGTGCTGCCCCTCAGTCCGGTGCTGCCCCTCAGTCCGGTGCTGCCCCTCAGTCCGGTGCTGCCCCTCAGTCCGGGGCTGCCCCTCAGTCCGGAGCTGCCCCTCAGTCCGGAGCTGCTCCTTAGTCCGGTGCTGCCCTTTAATCCAATGGGGGTTATATGGAGGGTGGCCATTGGGAGGAGGCCACGGAAGCGGGGATTGATTATGGTGGGGTGGGGACCACGACCAGCGCCAGAGCCGCCACCGTGGACAGACGCCCACCCAGACCCTCCCCTAGAGTTTATGGTGGTGCGCCCGGAGTTCGCACCTTAAGGGGGGGGTTCTGTCACGTTCCTGACCTGTTTTCCTTTGTCTTGTATTTATTTAGTTGGTCAGGGCGTGAGTTGGGTGGGTTTGTCTATGTTTGATTTTCTATGTTGGGATTTTGTGTTCGGCCTGGTATGATTCTCAATCAGAGGCAGCTGTCAATCGTTGTCCCTGATTGAGAATCATACTAAGGCAGCCGGGGTTTCACGTGTGTTTGGTGGGTGTTTGTTTCCGTGTTTGTGTTTTTCACCACACGGTACTGTATCGGTTTTCTGCTCTTCGTTTCTTTGTTTTTTGTATTTTCAGTGTTCAGTTTCGTTTTATTAAATCATCATGAGCACTAACCACTCCGCGTATTGGTCCGATCCTTCTCGCCTCTCCTCGTCCGAGGAGGAGGAATATGACTACCGTTACACATAGTCATTGCCTCCATTGCGATTGTATTTATATTTTAGTAATTTAGCAGATGTTCTCATCCAGAGTGACTTACATGAGCAATTAGGGTAAAGTGCCTTGCTCAAAGGGCACAGACAGATTTTTCACCTAGTCGGCTGATTCTAACCAGAAACCTTTCTATTACTGGCCCAATGCTCTTAACCGCTAGGCTACCTTGGCTGGGCCTGGCTGCAAGTGGGTGAGCCCTCCAAGGCCCACCCAATGGCTGCACCCCTGTACAGTCATGTGAAATCCATAGATTAGGGACTAATGAATTCATTTCAATTGACCTCCTTATATGGACTGTAACTCAGTAAATTCTTTGAAGTTGCGTTCATATTGGCCTTCCGATTGGCGCAGCGGTCTAAAGCACTGCATCCCAGTGCAAGAGGCGTCACTACAGTCCCTGGTTTGATTCCAGGCTGTATCACATTCGGCTGTGATTGGGAGTCCCATTGGGTGACAATTGTAAAAATTCTGTAATGTTGCAATTATGCATTCATGCAGGAGGAAATGCAATGATTGCGCTAGTGCATATGCGTGAAAGTGGTCTGCACATTATCCCCGGAGATGCCAAACTCGGGCAAAGTGTCCCCCATATGACGTCACAGTGATGTCATAATGAGTGGAGAAAAAACACCTGCATCAGAGACAGTGCAAAGGTTTTCATACTCTGCCACATCCTGAAGAGTTACCTTGTTGTACAATGTCTACCATTTACTACTGGAATCTACATTGAATTTACAACATGTACAGTTTTTCTTATGAATACATTTCTTTGTTGTTGTCCCATAATTTTCACTTAGCAAAAATGATTTAATGTCAACGCAAAATTGATTGTGAGGACGAACAAAGGTACTTTTTACATAGTCCTATGTGCATCCCAAATCAACCCTATAAAGTACATTATCGGCCATGGTCAAAAGTAGTACACTATGTAGGGAATAGGGTCCCATCAGAGGACAACCACTCATGATGCATCATGTACAGTAGCTGTGAAGTGATACACATTGCTACAGTGTGGTTTTTACTATGTTTATGAGCTGACTAGTACTAAATATACTGTATTTCAAACATAGAAATGGATAAATTGGTTTATAGGCCTATGTGGCTCTGGTGTTTGCTGTCTGTCAGGGTGGGGGTGGTCTCCCATGGCACCACATTACATCACAATTGTGATGTCATAAATGATTGTATTCTGATATGATGACAGCCTAAATGGTTTGACATAGCGTTACTCTCATATTACGGCAACACTTACAAGTTCAATTCAGGGTCAAAATCATTTCTATATTTTGGATGGTTATTTTTGAAGTGATTGGTGGTAAGTAGTTGTGACCACTTGTGATTTAGTGTGAAAAGGCCTACTTTGTGACACAATTTAATTTAGATGATTTAAATAATAATATTTTGAAGCCATATTGTATCTTTTTCAGGATTACTGTAATTGAAGGAACTATGGGAAAGTTCTCCTTCCCAAGGCTCATCATAAGAATGGTTAGAATCTCTTTTCTCTCACCACCCTCATAGTCAAAACTCCAGTGATTTAAAATCATCACTTTGACATATAGGCCTATGAGCTTTTCTAGGATTGAAAATAACAAACTTGTATCACGATAACCTCATTACTGACTGCATGTTTGTCATAATTTTCATTTCTAGCCATGGGCAAATCGGACTGCACAGGACGATTTCTGCACAGAAACTACTGAACTCCACAGGCCCAGAACACACCAGCCTCACAACTCCCCAGCCTTAATGTAAGTCCCATCTGCAGGCTAAATCTACGACCCACTAAAGTGGTCCAGACTAATCATGTATGGCCAATCAGTGTAAACTTTGTACTAAAACCGGCTTGATCTAGTGTCAACATTATACCTTATTGATATTGTATATCAATGAAATACAATGGAAGGCACATAATAATCCAATGAGTATAATAAAATATACCATGTTCTATTCTCAATATCCCTACTGCCCTAAAGGTGTGTAGGCAGGGCAAGGAGAACACCGATTCAACCCAGAAGAAGAGGAAAAAGAAGAGGCTAAATGAGAAGGGAACCCAGGTTGAACTAGGCATGCGGGAGGATATCCATGACCTTGACCTCGCCCATTGGAGATTGGCTAGAGAGACATGGAGAACTGAGCGAGGAAACATAAGGGAGATTAAGGCGCTGTATGGAGAAATATTTAGGCTGCACCAACTCTTGGAGGAGGTAACAAGAGCAGTTTTCTTTCATCAGACTTTCATATAAGTAGATATACTGTAGTTGCTTTAGATGTTCCCAATCCTGATACACAGAAATGAGATCTAAATAGATAGAATAGTTGAATAAGAAGGCAAGTTAAAAACTGAACACTGGAAGTATTCAGAGGAAGGTCTGCATTCTGCACTGGTAGTATTCTCAGGAAGGTCTGTATTCTGCACTGGTAGTATTCTTAAGAAGGTCTGCATTCTGCACTGGTAGTATTCTTAAGAAGGTCTACATTCTGCACTGGTAGTATTCTCAGGAAGGTCTGCATTCTGCACTGGTAGTATTCTCAGGAAGGTCTGTATTCTGCACTGGTAGTATTCTTAAGAAGGTCTGCATTCTGCACTGGTAGTATTCTTAAGAAGGTCTACATTCTGCACTGGTAGTATTCTGAGGAAGGCCTGCGTTCTGCACTGGTAGTATTCTTAAGAAGGTCTGCATTCTGCAATGGTAGTATTCTTAGGAAGGTCTGCATTCTTAGAATAAAGTTGAAAAAGAATGGAAGAATGTCTGATTTGGAATGATTCTAATATACAGTAATAAAACATGTTTTCTCTATGATATTTATTACCCATACACATGTAAATGTTTTAGATAGTAATATCAATGACCATCAAGCTATTAAGTAATAAAAATGTGTCTGTCATCATACAGATTGGGGTGGATAAAGGGGTGATCAAGCAGCGCTCCACCTCCTCCATTCTTTGTCCCGTCTCCCCGACACTGCCAGCTTTCCCCTGGTACAACCTCCATAGGTACCTCGCCAACAGCCAATCGGAGCCTGACCAGCATGCTGCCGGCACCCAGAAGGACCCATCTAAGAAACACTCAATCTTTCCCCCTCTGGACACACAGAGCTGCACCTCCCCTGATAAATGGCCTCATTCTCAGTCCAAGAAGTCACACCCACACGCTTCACATCGATTTGCTGTCCCATCCCACCCCCTGGCTTCCGGCCCTCCTGCCCGGATGAGACAGACCCATCCGCACGTCCACCCCAGGTCCTCATTGACTGGCCAGGAAAAGGTTAAGGATGAGGTAAACAACGATGACAAGAACGATGACACTGAGGCCTCCTGCTCCTCTGCAGTAGAACAATCCAATACCCCTGCCACAGCCCCCGAGCGCCCGGCCAGCCCAGACGCCACGCCAGTGGCCGCCCGAGAGGACACTCAGGGGGAAACCCAACAGGACCTGGCAGACGTTGTGAATGTGCTCAAGAGGCAATCATCTGATCTATACCTGCCTGACGACGTTTGTGAGGAGTCACTCACATGGAAGTCCATTTACGAGGAGCTGTGCCCGCTCGCTCACAGGGTGAACACAGAAGCTGACTACATCAAGGCGCTCCGCGTCATCACTGAGAAGGCTGTGACTCCCTCGTGCTCGTCTGAGGATGATGTGTCTCAGAGTGTGAGTGAGGTCACAAGTCAGGAGGGGAGTAGTGAAAGTGAGGAGAGCATGAGTGGACAACAGCAGAGATGTCTACACAGGGAACCTTATGGTGAGAGGGACAGGAAGGAGATTGATAGTGGTAAAATGGAAGGGAGATATGCAACCGCCAATGCAATGCATTTGCCAGCAGCATACCACCCTGCATACCACTGCTGGCTTGCTTCTGAAGCTAAGCAGGGTTGGTCCTGGTCAGTCCCTGGATGGGAGACCAGATGCTGCTGGAAGTGGTGTTGGAGGGCCAGTAGGAGGCACTCTTTCCTCTGGTCTAAACAAAGATCCCAATGCCCCAGGGCAGTGATTGGGGACACTGCTCTGTGTAGGGTGCCGTCTTTCGGATGGGACGTTAAACGGGTGTCCTGACTCTCTGAGGTCATTAAAGATCCCATGGCACTTATCGTAAGAGTAGGGGTGTTAACCCCGGTGTCCTGGCTAAATTCCCAATCTGGCCCTCAACCATCACGGTCACCTAATAATCCCCAGTGTACAATTGGCTCATTCATCCCCCTCCTCTCCCCTGTAACTATTCCCCAGGTCGTTGCTGCAAATGAGAACGTGTTCTCAGTCAACTTACCTGGTAAAATAACGGTAAAATAAAATAAAAAAATAAAAAATTGTCTATGATGGCAAGCCGAGGGAAAGAAGAACTTAATGCCATGACCTACGTAGACAGGATCAAATATTTCAAGGACGAGGCTAAGAGAAATGAAGAGATGATGAAGATTGAAAGGAGGAAGGAAAAAGCCAGGGACGAAGAGCTCAAAAAGTGGGAAAAGAGACAGAAGAAATTGAAGAAATTGAATGAGGAGGAAAGGAAAAGAACAGAAAATATGGAAAAAAACAAGTTAGAGGAGCAGAGGAAAAGGGAAAAGGCAGAGATGAAACTAAAGATCGAACATGAGAAAAAGAGACAAGAGCAAGAGAAAAAAAGAGAGAAAAAAGAAAGAAAGAAGCAGGAGATGCAACAGAAGGCCCGTGCAAAAGAAGAGAAAAAGAGGGCAGAGGAAGAGAAAAAGATGGAGAAAAAGAGGGCAGAGATGTTGAAAAAGATTGAGAAACAGAGGATGGAGGAGGAGAGGAACAGGGAAAAGGAGAGAATGAAGGTGTTGGAGATGCAGCAAAAGGCACGAGAGAAAGAAGAGAAGAGGAGGAAAGAGGAACAGAAAAGGAGATTGAAGATACAGCAGGAACAAGAGAAGGAGGAACAGAAAAGGCAGACAAGGATACGGGACGAGGATAAGAAGAGAGCAGAGCTTCAAAGAATAAAAGATCACGAGGCCAGGTTCAAGATGGAGATGGAGAAACTGTATGAGAGAGAAGAGAGGAATGCACAGATTGAAAGAGAAAAGAGGCGTGCGCTGTGTCAGAAAAAAGGGCAGACACAGAGAGCAAAACAGGTGGTGGCATACGAGGTCACAGCGTCTACATCTGACGCCTCTGTGCGGAGGGAAGAGAGGGAGCAGCGTCCAGAGACCGCTCACACACAGTCTGCGAAGAGGAGAACAAGGAAGAAGCAGAAGAAAGCGGCGGACGAGGCATTGACAACTTTTGAGTAGATGACAAAAGAAAATACTAACAAAAAAAAGGAGAAAATAAGCAAAAGGAGGAAAATATTATAAGGAAGCCAGGCATGAGGGTGAAGAGGAGGAAACATGAGAGAGGAGGAAGGGAGACCAGAGTGGTTTATCAGGAGGTCAGTAGAAGATACAGAATTCAAGTTCTGATGGACAGAATCAGGAAGGACCATGGGATAAAAGGTAAATGAGATTAGCAGTAAAGAGCTGAGTGGATCAAAAGAAAGTAATGGAAAACACAAGGGGGGAGGCAAGATAAACAGAGACCCAGAAAAAAGAGGTGAAAACATTTTATAAGAGTAAAAGAGAGGAGATTGAACTAGAATTCCGATGGACATATGGCCAAAATAACTATCTAAATAACTAAGGATGAGCAGAAAAGGAGAAGACACCAAGAGCACAGGAAAAAGAGCCAACAGACATGTCAAAAAGAACTGAAGTCTGCCTCTTCTACTTCTCTTTTAAAGTTGCTTTGGTTTCCTTTTGTCCTCTTTCCAAGCCTGTTCAAGTCTGAGATAGATGAAAAGAGCAACCAAAGAAACAGATCTGTTGAAGCATCAATTGGAAAGGATGGGAGGGTTGGAGGAGGAGCACAGCTGGATGACTACATTAGGTAAGTGTTTACTATCAACGCCTGTTCTCTGTAGACAACTGTATTAGTGTTGATAGACGTGCATTTATGCAATGTCTTTCAACTCAAACACTACAATTCCTGATCTCATGTGATTATTCACCTCATGTGATTGGGCTTTCGGATGTTTTTTTCCTGAAACAGATTGTGGCATATTAGGTCACTTTATCTGTTGAAGCATCAATAGGAAAGGATGAAAGGGAGGGAGGCAGGAAGAGGAAAACACAGAAGAGCAGATGAGGTAAGTGCTTGGGCTTGTGATGAGAGGATAGGGGCTCCAGAACTGGGGTTCATGATTGAAAATTCTCAGACAAATGTATTACTGTGAATCCCATTCGTTCAATGACTGTTTGATTCATTCCTGACGGGATAATTGTTTTACAGGAGCACTCTATGTTCTGCTTCCATGTGGATTGACAGCATTGCTTTCATGAGCTGCTGGAGGACACCATGGAGGGAGAGGGTCTATGATAGGCAGTTTGCCATGGCCCTAAATGGGCTTTTGGATGTTAATTCTTCCTGCTTAATATCATACAACTTTACAATAAAAATGAATTGCAAGCATCAGCCTTTTCTGTTTGATTGTGATCAGTGCAGTAGTAGTAAGATTGGTGTAAACCCAATTAATATTCTGGCCTTCTAGGCAGAGTTCCTCTGTCCAGTGTCAGTGTTCTTTTGCCAAGTGTCTGTGTTCTTTTGCCCATCTTAATCTTTTTATTGGCCATTCAGATATGGCTTTTTTTTTGCAACTCTGCCTAGAATGCCAGCATCCCGGAGTCACCTCTTCACTGTTGACATCGAGACTGGTGTTTTGCGGGTACTATTTAATGAAGCTGCCAGTTGAGGCATCTATTTCTAAAACTAGACACTCTAATGTACTCTTGCTCAGTTGTGCACCGGGGCCTCCCACTCTTTTTATTCTGGTTATTGCCAGTTTGCACTGTTCTGTGGAGTAGTACACAGCGTTGTACGAGATCTTCAGTTTCTTAGCAATTTCTCGCACGGAATAGCCTTAATTTCTCATAACAAGAATAGGCTGACGAGTTTCTGAATAAAGTTCTTTGTTTCTGGCCATTTTGAGCCTGTAATCGAACCCACAAATGCTGATGCTCCAGATACCCAACTAGTCTAAAGGCCAGTTTTATTGCTTCTTTAATCAGAACAGTTTTCAGCTGTGCTAACGTAATTGCAAAAGGGTTTTCTAATGATCAATTTGCCTTTTAAAATGATACATTTGGATTAGCTGACAACGTGCCATTGGAAAGCAGGATTTATAGTTGCTGATAATGGGCCTCTGAACAACTATGTACAGTTGAAGTCGGAAGTTTATATACACTTAGGTTGGAGTCAATTAAACTTGTTTTTCAACCACTCCACAAATCTCTTGTTAACAAACTATAGTTTTGGCAAGTCGGTTAGGACATCTACTGTGTGCATGACACAAGTAATTTTTCCAACAATTGTTTACAGATAATTTCACTTATAATTCACTGTATCACAATTCCAGTGGTTCAGAAGTTTACATACACTAAGTTGACTGTGCCTTTAAACAGCTTGTAAAATTCCAGAAAATAATGTCATGGCTTTAGAAGCTTCTGATAGGCTAATTGACATACTTTAAGTCAATTGGAGGTGTACCTGTGGATATATTTCAAGGCCTACCTTCAAACTCAGTGCCTCTTGGCTTGACATTATGGGAAAATCAAAATAAATCAGCCAAGACCTCAGAAAAGAAATTGTAGGCCTCCACAAGTCTGGTTCATCCTTGGGAACAATTTCCAAATGCCTGAAGGTACCACGTTCATCTGTACAAGCAATAGTATGCAAGTACAAACACCATGGGACCACACAGCCTTCATACCAAGGCCTACTTACAGCCAGCAGCATACCACCCTGCATACCACTGCTGGCTTGCTTCTGAAGCTCAGCAGGGTTGGTCCTGGTCAGTCCCTGGATGGGAGACCAGATGCTGCTGGAAGTGGTGTTGGAGGGCCAGTAGGAGGCACTCCTTCCTCTGGTACTCCTTCCTCGGATAAACATAAAATACTGCTCAGGAAGGAGAAGTGTTCTGTCTCCTAGAGATAAGTGTACTTTGGTGTGCAAATCAATCACAGAACAGCAGCAAAGGACCATGTGAAAATGCTGGAGGAAACATTTACAAAGTATCTATATCCACAGTAAAACGAGTCCTATATCAACATAACCTGAAAGGCCGCTCAGCAAGGAAGAAGCCACTGCTCCAAAACCGCCAGACTACAGTTTGCAATTGCACATGGGGACAAAGACTGTACTTTTTAAAGAATTGTCTTCTGCTCTGATGAAATACAAATTAAACTGTTTGGAGGAAAAAGGGGGAGGCTTGCAAGCCAAAGAACACCATCCCAACCGTGCAGCACGGGGGTTGCAGCATCATGTTGTGGGGGTGCTTTGCTGCAGGAGAGACTGGTGAACTTCACAAATTAGACGGCTGCATGAGTAAGGAAAAGTATGTGGATATATTGAAGAAACATCAAGACATCAGTCAGGATGTTAAAACTTGGTCGCAAATGGGTCTTCCAAATGGACAATGACCCCAAGCATACTTCCAAAGTTGTGGCAAAATGGCTTAATGACAAAGTCAAGGTATTGGACTGGCCATCACAAAGCCCTGACTTCAATCCTATAGAACATTTGTGGGCAGAACTGAGAAAGCATGTGCGAGCAAGTAGGCCTACAAACCTGACTCAGTTACAACAGTTCTGTCAGGAGGAATGGGCCAAAATTCACCCAACTTATTGTGGGAAGCTTGTGGAAGGCTACCCGAAATGTTTGACCCAAGTTAAACAATTTCAAGGCAATGCTACCAAATACTAATTGAGTGTATGTAAACTTCTGACCCACTGGGAACGTGAAAGAAATATAACTGAAATAAATCTTGATTATTCTGACAGTTCACATTCTTAAACTATAGTGGTGATCCTAACTAACCTAAGACAAGGAATTTTTACTAGGATTAAATGTCAGGAATTGTTTAAAACAGAGTTTAAATGTATTTGGCTAAGGCGTATGTAAACTTCCGACTTCAACTGTAGATATTCCACTAAAAACCTGCCCTTTCCAACTACAATAGTTATTTACAACATTGTCTACACTATTTCTGATCACTTAATTTTAATGGACAAAAAAGGCTGTCAAAAACAAGGATATTTCTAAGTGACCGCAAACTTTTGAACGGTAGTGTGTGTATACATCTTTATGTATATTTGTTAAGTATTCCATGCTAAAAGGTGGGCCACGTTCATGGTACCGGTTATCCTGAATTGAGCTCAAGAGTTTACCAAAGTGCTCGTCAACTCAAACCTGTTTCGTAGTACACCCTTCCAGAGGGCGACATTCTGATTTTGGTGAGTCTATGATCCCTGCTGTCTAAGTCCTGTGTTACAGCGTCATCGTTTTTAAATAATTTGTTGCCTAGCTAGTCAGCCAAGTTTTATACCTTAATCACCATTCATTTAAGTCGTCTCTCCTGCTATGCTAGATCTACTTCATCTCTGATCCCACCTTGGGATGTATGATGAGCATAGCTGAGAAGGTCCATTATAGAATGAAATAGAACACTGCAAGAAACATCACACTGACTGGATTCTTTTCAGTCTAGGTCATTTTATTTATTTCCAAGACAAGTGCAGTGGAATAGGCCTAATTCAAGGCAGCAAGAGCACACAGGACAAATTAAACTACTGCCTGCTGCTGAACACACGTATAATACATCAGAAAGCTTTAAGGGACTAGTTCAACTTATTCATTGTTGAGAAGTTAAAATGTCAGTGCCATTTGTGTTGGAATCTTCAGTCGACAGCAGCGGTGTTGAAATCTTCGATGGTGTAATAAATGCTAAACTGTGCATTGTTATTCTGTGAAAGACAGGACAGGAACATGGTTAGAATACAGAACGAGAATGACTGCATTTAAAAAGGCAGCCCAACTCTGATATTTTTCCTGTCTCTGTGTGTGCATGTCTTTACCACATTGATAGAGTTTGTTAAGGCGTGTTATGTCCAGGGGGCTCAGGTGATTTCTCTGTCCAATCTGGACTCCACTCTTCTTGGAGCCAATAGTGGGGTTCCGGTTTGATGAGAAGTAGTATCTGCCAGGAGAAACCCAACAATGGGGGATTAGAGGACTTGCTACTTTAACACAAGGACTGCGTCACAATGCCACCCTATTCCCAATATAGTGCACATAGTTTGACCAGAGCCCAGGTAAAAAAGTGACCTAAATAGGGAACCATTTGGTACGCACCGGGAAACTACACAGGCCCAGTAAAACTAATATTTACTTATTGCCAGCAGTTTAAAAACAAGGTGAGTAAAATTAGGACTTTAGTGGGAATAAGGAGGAGAGGAGTGTGACTGACGTTCCGTAGTGCATTATGGAGTCGTAGTCATAGGGCAGGTCCTGAGTGTCTCCTTTCTTCACCTTAAAGTTATCTTCTTTTCCTGGAAGTTAAAAGAGTTACAAGAGGCAGATGTGACTGGTGGACACTGCTGGGTGTGAATGTGATATAAGGGAATGAAAATGGAAATGTAGACAAGTTGAGATGGAAACCATTAAGTTGAACCTCTAGCAGGAGGAAACTCTACAGGATTCAAGGCATGAATATTTAATCTTACCTAATGAAACCCATTGCGGGTGGTAATGTAACAAAACTGCCCTCAAAACGAGCTTACACGTTATCCCAGGATACCCATTACGGGTGGCAACTGTAAAATGTATATTTTACACCAGGATACCCATTACAGGTGGTAACTGTAGATGACAATGTAGAGTTATTCGCGTCAGGTAAATTTAGTGAACAAGGTTGCTGCAGTCACGCCAGGGGAAATTCGCAGGAGTTAACAAATTCAGTTAAATTCTACATAATTGGAAATGAGTCTATAAAATACATAGTTATGCATAGTATTGGTCTCAAACTGAAGAACACTGATGGTTACTGGTGTAAGATTCTCTCTGGTGTTTACAGAACTGGTGCTGTGAGATTAGGATATCAGGATTCAAGGCTGCTATGATATTAGGCTATCAGGACCTGCTTAGACAAAGCAATTTCAACAGTAGAGAAAAGGGTTGCAATGGATGGGGAAATGCAGTATTTCCGTTTTAATAAGTACATGATAAATGGAACGTTAAGGCATAAATGTATGAAAGACTATACTTATTTTAAACTAATGTTGTTCTGTCCTTGTGCTGTACTGTCTATTAAATGTTATATAGCGTTTCATGTTGTGTGGACCCCAGGAAGAGTAGCTGCTGCTTAGGCAGTACCTAATAAAATACTAAATGTCAATAGTTATTCTATACGGTCTTCACTCCAGACCACAAAAAGCTGAATCTGGTATGTTAGTGTTGGGCTGGTACAAAAGCCTGCACACTGCAGCTCTTCCATGGGACAAATTGACCAGCTGGTACAAAAGCTGGTACATAAGCCTGCACACTGCAGCTCTTCCATGGGACAAATTGACCAGCCCAGCCCCTGATCCACATGCAATGCCCGTGAGGTGGTTTAGTATGTTGTGAGTTACCTGGGACCACATTGTCCCACTGTATGGTGACGTATTGGTCACGGTCTGGCCGTGTGTGCTCGTGGTGCAGGCCCAGTGCATGCATCAGCTCATGACACAGGTTCCCCACGTTACAGGCTCTACCGAAGTACAGAGACTGGGCCCCGCCCTGAAAACCTACATACGACGCACAGCTAGAGTTAAGTGAAGAAAGATAAAGGTGAGAGAAGCGGGAGGAGAGAAATGGAGGAGAAAGAGGGGATATGACAGGAAGAGAGAAAAATAAAGGGTTGAACACAGGAAAAGGAAGGAGAGGTTGTGAGTTAACTGTAAACTGCTGGGAAGGAGAGAATGTGTTAATGTGCCCACTTTGGACTCACCCTGTCCCAGAGATGAACTCGATGTAGTTAATCTCATTGGTGTATTCGTGGAAGAGGATACACGTCTGGTCTGAAATCATCTTGAACGCTGCTAGTATAGTTTCCTTTCTGTCCACTGTGTGGATCAGAGACAATCTACCATTAGACAGTGCATATCATTCTCACTATATTAGAAAACATCTAGTGTTACAGTGTTCATCTCTCCTACTGTATTCGACACTCACCCAGATAATCGTTGATCTTGTAGGGGATAGAAGTGACGCCTTCATTCTCAGGCCAAAGTGACTTCACAGCTAATCGGTCTTCCTGTAGGACAAAACACCTAGTCTTAAATCCAGCTGTCGCTAGAGAGTATAGGCCTCAGATTAATTAAATTGTTATTTCTGCATTTCCCCTATGAATGTTTTTAAATTCTAAAATGGTAAAACTATTTCAGTATTAACTTAAATGACTAAAACTAGACTAAGTATGTAGAAGAAAAAAAGATTGGAGCAATATACAGTGTACTTTCCATGACAGACTGACCAGGTGAATGCTATGATCCTTATTGAGGTCACCTGTTCAATCAGTGTATATTAAGAGACCGGTTAAAGGAGGATTGTTAAGCCTTGCGACATGGATCATGTATATATGCCATTCAGAGGGTGAATGGGCAGGACAAAATATTTAAGTACCTTTGATCAGGGTATGGTAGGTACCAGGCTCACCAGTTTGAGTGTGTCAAGAACTGCAACGTTGCTGGCTATTTCACACTCAGTTTCCCGTGTGTGAAGAATGGTCCACCACCCAAAGGACATCCAGCCAATGGCAGTCCAGTGGTCGAAAATGGGTGACACGAATTGTGCAGAGCAACAGACGGGCTACAGTTATAGTCAATTGACAGTCCAGTAAAACATTTGTGCCCAAAGACCCAAAAAATGCTCAACTCGTAGAACCTTGACACAAATGGGGTATGGCAGCCGACAACCTTACAGAGTTCCACTTCTTTCAGCAACATTTTTTTTTGCAGTGGACTAATGAAACACTGGACACAGGAGAATTGGAAAAACGTCTGTTCTGATGAATCCCGTTTTTTTTCCAATTTCACGCTGATGGGAGGACTAGGGTATGAAGAAAACCACATGCATCCATCATGATGTTTGTCAACATTGCAGGCTGGTGAGTGGTAGTGGTGGTGTGATGCTGTGGGGTGCCTTTTCATGGCACACGTTGGGCCCCATGATAAAAGTTGAGCAACGTTTGAATGTCTGAACATAATTGAAAATCAGGTGCATCCCTTCATGGCAGCAGTGTATCCATCTGTGAATTGATTTTTTCAGCAGGATAATGCCCCATGCCACAAGGCTAGGATTGTCCAGGAATGGTTCCACGAAGATTACAGTGAATTCAGCTTAGTGCAGTGGCCTGCCCAGTCACCAGTCTCAATCCAATGAAGCATCTGTGGGATGAGATGGAACGAGCTATTTCGGATTAGAGATCCACTACCAGCCAACTGGGCACAATGGTGGCAAGCATTGAGGAAATCATGGGGCCAGCATTCCTGTGGAATGCTTGACACCTTGTAGAGTCCATGCCCTGAAATTGAGGCTTCTCTGAGGGCAAAGGGGGGTGCAACTCAATATTAGGTGTTCCTAATGTTTTGTAAACTATATATATTTTAAGATCCTTTAGAAGAAAAATAAATAAAATCACCAAAAATAAACTAAAACCGTGCCATTGGCAACGCCCACTACGATTTAAATTGAGATTGTCGTCACACAATAAATCTATTATTTGCATGACTCACTGTGCAATAGTGTTTAACATGAATTTTGAATGACTACCTCATCTCTGTAACCCACACATACAATTATCTGTGAGGTCTCAAACAAGCAGTGAATTTCAAACAGATTTAACTACAGCAACCTATTGGTTTTCAAATAACTTGCATAAGGCACCTATTGGTAGATGGGTAAAAAAGCAGACATTGAATATCCCTTCGAGCGTGGTGAAGTTAATAATTACACGTTGGATGGTGTTTCAATACACCCAGTCCATACAAAGATACAGGTGTCTTTACGAAGTCAGTTGCCAGAGAAGAAGGAAACCGCTCAGGGATTTCACCATGAGCCCAATGGTGACTTTAAAACAGTTAGCCTTTAATGGCTGTGATAGGAGAAAACTGAGAATGGAACAACATTTTAGTTACTCTACAATACTAACCTGATTGACAGTGAAAAGGAAGCCTGTACAGAATACAATTATTCCAAAACATGCATCCTGATGGCGTCAAGGCACTAAAGTAATACTGCAGAAAATGTGGCAAAGAAATTATCTTTTTGTCCTGAATACAAAGTGTAATGACAGGCAAATCCAAAAGATTACTGAGTACCACTTCATATTTTCAAGCATAGTGGTGGATGCATCATGTTATGGGTATGCTTGTAATCGTTGTGGACTGGGGAGTTTCAGGATAAAAAAAAGAAACGGAATGAGCTAAGCACAAGCAAGATCCTAGAGGAAATCCTGGTTTAGTCTGCTTTCTACCAGACACTGGGAGCATAATTCACCTTTCTGCAGGACAATAACCTAAAACACAAGGGCAAATCTGCACTGGAGTTGCTTACCATGAAGACAGAATGTTCCCGAGTGGCCGAGTTACAGTATTGACAAATCTACGGCAAGACCTGAACATGGTTGTTTAGTAGTGATCAACAACCAATTTGACAGCTTGAATAATTTTGATTAGATTTTGAGAAGTTACACAATCCAGATGTGGAAAGCTCTTGGACTTACCCAGAGAAACTCACAGCTGTAATCGCTGCCAAAGGTGCTTCTACAAAGTATTCACTCTGGGATGCGAATAGTTGAGATTTCTGCATTTCATTTTCAATAAACTAGCAAACATTTCTAAAACATTTTCACTGTCATTATTGGAAATTTTGTGTAGATGGGTTTGAATTTGTATTTTATCCATTTTGAATTCAGGCTGTAACAAAATGTGAAATAAGTCAAGGGGTATGATGCTTTCGGAAGGCACTGTACCAGCTTCTGGTATACACAGACTGAAACTAATGACTGCAAAATCGTTTAAGGTTTCTTTACAAGACAGAATGTTGAATGAAATGACATTGAAACTTACTCTACTGGTGGTCCGTGGTGTTGATCCTTCAGATGGTTAAAAATATCCACAGGAAAGTACTGTTAACACAACTTTTTAGAGTGGCGGTACTGAAGTTGAAATTTCTATCACCTGGCACTTCAGTTAGTATGCATGCATTGTATATTTTCCTGTGGATATATTGGCTCAAATTTCAACCATCTGAAGGACCAACACCATGGACAACCGGTAGAGCAAGTTCAAATGTAATTCTGTTCAACAATCTGGCTTGAATGATTTTGCAGTCATTAGCTTCAGACTGTGTATACCAGGTGGTATCAATCTGATTCATCAGCCTAAAAGATGCAGTAACAGGACAGAAAGCAAGGATAATAGACTCACCGAAACCAGAATGTCTCCCTCCATGATAGCAAGGTCAAACTGTAAGTCCTCTGTAACAGAGAGAGAGGGTCTGAAACAACCACACTGACATGTACTAGTTACAAGTCACTACCTCCAGTGCCATTAAAGTCCAGACCTCATGGTAGAGGTCCAGGATTGTGCGCTTCATCTAATGAATGCGTTACCTTCTCTAGTTTCAGGCGTTTTAACCCAATCATTTTGTCTGTGGCGTGTCCCCATTGAGGCAGTAGAACCTAAAAGGAATTGTGAACAAACTCATTTTGTAATATCATTATGTTTATTGATAGACAAGCCATAAACTTGAAGACAACAGATTGAATTGTTTCTTTGGGCCCCATCATCCCAAGTGACTGACTTGAAAATCACAGTATAGGCCTACCTGTGGCAGAGAAAGTCACATTTGTAGAATTGTTGATGGGGTTTTTAGAATTGTCCACTGAAACACAGAAATAAAATATTACAAAGTGGAACAGTACAATAACAGTTTTGCAGTACAGCTGGCCTACATTAAATAAAAACATGGAAAACAGATAACAGGCCTAGCTTTCAGCCTATCACCTAACAAAATGACTGGTCCCAAATGCAGGCCTGCCTACCTGTGGCAGGGATAGTAGCATTTGAAGTAGTAGCATTTGTGAAATTGGTGATCGGAACACTGCCCACTGAAATACACAAAGGTAACATAATACATGTTACATAACACGAAGAACCGATTCGCCTGCCCTACATCAAATGGAAAACACTCAAAAGCAGGATGTCACAAAAACAAAATGACTGGTCCTACCTTGGACAAACCAGATGAGAATCAGAAACCAAACCATGTTGCAGCAACAATTGTCCCCCAAGATTTGGAAAAAAAACAATCAAAGAAACAGCACAAACAAATGTGTGCAATAGCTCTCCTTCCAGTCAAATAGTGGGCAGGGCAGCAATCACTAAAGAACAGGTGCATTCTCCTTCTTCTTCTTCGGTGAGGTTTAAAGACGGTTGGCATCCAATATGTTGCATTATCGCCCTCTACTGAACTATTGTATGAATCCATTACACTCTGTTATACAAAATGGTATAAGGGGAAACGTGAAAAAATCCATACAAATATATATTTAATGACCCTAACTAACCCTACACTCATTAAAACCCATCACCTTATTCCACTACTTTAACCCTGTCTTATCCTACCCCAGGCCAACGACCCGAGAGGGCGAGACACTTCTACTCAACACACCCTGTAACTCTTCTGAAATTGAATCTCGTACCCCCAAGTACTTCTCTGCAGCTACCACCACAACATCTATTTTCTATGACTTACGTGTCATCTCTGCGGTACAGCTGATAACAATTGCTATGAATGCTAAGCCAACCTCACTGAAACATATATCACTCATTGGCCTATCCCTCTGTTCTGGCAAAGATCTACTATTCACAGGGATCCTCTCAGAATCCCTCACCCTTCATCCACCCTCCACTTCCTCTGCATACAACATCTTCTCCACTACAATGACCCTGGCCACCTAAACCTGCCTCTCTCGCACCAGACACCTCCACTCAGGGTTACCTTCACCGACTCAACAGCACCCACCATCTTTTCCACCCAACTTCCACAACACCTTCTACCCCTTCCATTTCACCTCCAGAACTCAAACTGGTGTCTGGCCCACTCTGTTTGAACTTGATACCAATCTTCCTCGTCATACCCTCTCCCTTGTCATTGCTATCTTCAACAGATACAAACCCATACTCTGCCTCCCTCAGTCTATTCAACCTCCTCTCTTTCCCTCCAATCCTCCTCCCTTAACCAATTACCCGACTCAATATTCAACTTTTCCAAGTCAAAATCTTTTTTTAGCCTCCTTGAGGGACATGCTAAGCCCTGTACTCCCTCCACTTCAAACTCCTGTGTCACCAGAACAGATGCAGGTGTGACCACTTGTTTTTAGGTCATCAACCTCAACAACAGATTGTGCAGTATTGTCACGTTCCTGACCTTGTTTTCCTTTTGTATTGTTGTGTTTAGTGGGTCAGGACGTGAGATGGGTGGGCAGTCTGTGTTTGTTCTATGTTAAGTGTCAGGTTTAATTGACCTTGTATGGCTCTCAATCAGAGGCAGGTGTTTTCGTTTTCCTCTGATTGAGAGACATACATAGGGAGGTTGTTTCACATTGTTTGTCGTGGGCGGTTGTCGCTGTGTCTGTGTTTATTGCACCACACGGTACTGTCTCGTCTCTCGTTCGTTCTTTCCTGTTCATGAGTGCATTGTTTTTTATGTTCACCAGTTCAGGGGCCTGTTGCACAAAAGTAGAATTAAGACATCCGGGATAAATGACTCAGCTGAGCTCAATGAAGCCAAAACATGTGCGTCCAGGCTTAATTGGTTGCACAAAGACCAAGCCAGGATGAGCAGACACGGATTCATTAAGCCAGGTGAAACCAATCCTGGATAGGTGCGCGCTCACGGCTCACTCAAATAGACCCCGCCACAGATTAACTGATTTACCATGGCAACTAGAGCCGCGTACTTTTCCCCGTCGGAAGCACAAATCCTCATGGAGGCATACGAGGAGGTAAAAGATATAATTAAGAAGGCAACACCGCCACAGTGATAAAGCAAAGAGAAAAAGCGTGGCAAAGTATTGCAGACCGCCTGAATGCGTAAGTAGTGCACAATTACACACTCACCGCTCCGCTGAAACATCACAATTACAATTCAAATATTTAATTCACATCTCCAAAAATGCAGTTGTACTGTAATTATGAAACGGTTAAATTTTTAATTGAAATGCACTGCAGATATGAGTGAAATTGTGTAAAGTAACTCCATCACACTGTATAAAGCTATGATAAATTTTTTGATATTTTTACTGAAAACAAGACAAAAATACCAAGTAATTTTTTGCAGTGTGACTCCATTAAATGTGTGTGTGTGTGTGTGTGTGTGTGTGTAGATTAAACATGAACGGGCCAAAACGGACATGGCAGCAGGTCAAAATCAAATACAAGAACATTCTGCAGAATGGTATGGTCCCTGACTAATATTTAACAAAGCACAAGCATATATTGTACCCAGAAGGTGCCTGCTCACACATTGTCTGTACTGTTTTAGCAGTGAAAAAGAATACCCACAGACAAGGCACGGGTGGTGGGTCACCAAAGGCTGACCTTACCCCAGCAGAGGACATGGCCTTGGAGCTAAATAAAGGCAGGCCCGTCTTAGAGGGGATCCCTGGGGGGAAAGAGACGAGCATAGGTTCCTCCCAAGATGCCACCCGCTTCATTCAAGGTATGTCCTTCCATCTCTACATGGGATACAACCACATTCATATTGAATCAATTTGGACTGTCTGACTTTGGTTTACCTATTGCCTTGCAGTGTCTGGCAGCACTGTGTTCCTGTTAGAGCCACCAGCACAAGCACCAGACGATGCTGATCCAGTGAGTACTCCATCAAAGGCATACTGTAGGCCTGGCATGTCTTGTCTACTAGCTTCAATATGAATCCGATTAAATGTGATAGGGTGAAGGCCCCAGTGCAGCAGCAACAGCACATGATGGAGACGATGATGAGGAGGAGACCATCTCTCTGGATTCCAGAAGGCATGAGGTATCATGTTAAGACTGTGAAAGTACTATTTACTCTACAATGGTGAGGAGTCCTCATCAAAATAAAAAAATCTAATTTCTTTT